>NC_056733.1:1900337740-1900407740 GCF_019279795.1 Protopterus annectens | reverse complement strand
AAGAACTGAACAGAAGGATAACCAACGAAGCGTAAAGAAATGCAACCTCCTATCCAGGAAACCATCCACTAACAATCCACCATACATAACTACTGATGAGATGCCTGCTCACTTGCTAAAATAAAAAGATGCGTTGCTCTTCCTCAATTTAAGTGGTAAACTTCTTAAATTTGCATTTAACCTGTATTAAAATACAGCAGCTGCAGTGCTCTTGGTAATCAGCAAGGGATAAGTAGTCAGTAATTCATCATACAGCTGCTCCTGTCAGAATGAGAAATTCCAGGCTCTTACAGTTGCTATATTTACCCCCACCCTAAAAACAATTAAAATGCTTTGGATAACAGCAAAATGCATTTTACCTCCCCCAAAGATACATCTACTGAAGATCACAGCAGCCAGTAACAGCAATAACTGCTTAAGCTACTGCCCTTCCTGTTTGAATATCGAAGTACCACAAAACAAGTATTTATTTATACAGTAGGTTTAGCTCAGCATGCATGACAAACAACCAGGCAAAGGCTAAGCTCTCCAAATGACACTTCTGGTCAGAAGCACTACAGCCAACAGTGTCATATCCTACATGCTTTCCAGTCACTTACTGAAAGCAACATTTGTCAGCAACAAATGTTTAACTGAATGTGTGGCTGGGAAAAATCATGTGCCATTTCCAACACATTTTTACAGAATACCTAGAAGCCTACAGCAATCACAACTGGAAGCGTACACTCTAGTACAACTGCAACATAGCTTCCTTAATTAATAAAAAAAGATACGGTCAGGGTGCATCATTTAAAATGGTTAACACACAAAGTTAAAAACTGTCTATAGCAAAAGAGTTAAAATACTGGAACAAATGCAAAGACCTTTTTTTAAAAAAAAAAATAACTGTAAATAAGTTTTCATAGGTTTATTAGGAGATTACTAGGCTAACGGCTCTAAAGCCTTTACAAGCCTACTGAATGTACCTGATTTACCAATTGTATGCCCAATAGGGGCAGGAGGAAGGCATGGGTTTGTCTATACCTTGGGTATTTTTTCAGATTTCCTCAGTCACGAAGGGACACAGGGACCACACAGGAAAAATTTATGTATTACCATAAAGTTCCATCTGTGTTGCAAATCTTTATTCATTCATTACTGATTTTGGTTCTGTCCTCGGAACAGACACGGCCATTTCCAAGCTCGCACCAGCCAAAAACTCTCAGCTAAGACCTACCCAAAATGCCCCTCTCAGTCACTCCAGATCGAGTTTGCCCACCCCTATATAACAGAGGTAGTACTAGAAAAAAAGTAGAAGGCTCTGTCTGAGCAAATACCCTAATCAAGAGTTCCTGAAGTCCACCAGGATTCCAGGCAGGGGGAAGGAGGGTAGGAAGTAATGAATGAAGATCTACAACATAGATAGAACGTTATGGTAAGTTACAACTTTTTTATCCGATGTTGTAAATCTTTATACATTCCTTACTGTTAGGACAGAGTCCCCCAGCTACTAGAGTCCTGGGTGGCCCTAAGGAAGGATATTCCTGAGCACCACAGAACCAAAAGATGCTCGTCCCCTGGAGGCCAAATCCAATTTGTAATGAGAGATAAAAGGTATGAGTTCTTGGCCCAAGTAGCTGCTGCACAGATATCATCCATAGAGGCTCTGGAATGGAAAGTTACAGAAGTAGCCATAGATCTGGTAGAATGAGCGTTTATTCTGGAAGGTAAGGATGGCTTATTCTGTTGGTAGATAAAAGTAATGACGTTTCTAAGCCAGGAGGATAATGTCACTTTGGAGACAGGTTTACCCAATCAGGGTCCTGCAAAGGCCACAAACAATTTATGTTTTCCTGAAAGATTTAGTCCTGTCCAAATAACGAAGCTGCCGATGCACATCAAGGGTGTGCAAAAGGTACTCCCAGCTGTTAGTATGCTGAGGGAAGAAAACCGGCAAGTCAATAGATCGGTTAATGGAAAATCCAGAAATGACCATGGGCAAGAAAGAAGGGTCAGTACGAAGGGACACCCTATCCCTGTGGGAGTTCAAGTAAGGTCTCAACACTCAAGGCCTGAAGCTCAGACACTATTCTCGCGGAGGTAAGTGCTACTATAAGTAGGGTCTTCCATGACAAAAACTTTATATCACATGAATCAAAAGGCTCGAAAGGAGGGCCTGTGAGAGACTGAAGCACCAAAGTCAAGTCCCAGGGTTCTATGGGGGGCTTGACCGGAGGTTTAACGTGCAATACTCCTTTCAAAAAGGTCTTGCACAGGCGGTGTGACAATCAAAGAATTATCAAATCCATTATGAAAACTGGCGAGAACTGCTAAATGTACAGTGACTGTCAATGCTGAGGCTCCTGCATTGAAGAGCTTTCGGGTATTGAAGGATCTTTTGAATAGGCATAGAGAAGGAATCTAAGTTCAGATCTTTGGCCTAAATAGAGAACCTTGTCCATTTACTAGAATAAACTTTCCTGGTGGAAGGTTTGTGTGAAGTCAGAAGAATTTCGCGAACAGGAGATGGCATGTCAGGCAGCCTGGCAATCACTGGAAGTGAAGGAGCCAAACTTTGAGCTTGAGATTGGGATGAATTAGTCCTGGAGGATGAGATAACAGGCCTTGGGAATGATCCAGGATCCACGGGCTTTGAACTCAGATAAGGCCATAGAACGGGAACCAGACTTGACTGGGGCCAATGAGGTGCAAGAAGGATCACTTTGCTTCTCAACCTTTGAGCTTTCTGGAGGAATTTCAGAATGAGAGGAAACTGATGAAAGGCATACAGTGAACCTGGAGGCCAATCGTGTGTTAGACCGTCCCTCGGGGGAACCCCCCCACCCGCCGAGGGGGGAATCAGGGCAAAGTAGCGTCTGCATTTGTTATTTAGGGGGGAAGCAAACAGATCGCAGCAAAACTTGAACCAGTGGCAGAAAATCCTATCCGCTATTACAGGATTGAGGGACCATTCGTGAGGCATCAGGATGCTCCTGCTCAGGTTGTCCACAATAAGGATGAACTCCTGGGAATGTGCGTTGCTATTAGAAAGCAGTTGGAAGCTATCGTCCAGTGCCAAATCCTCATTGTTTCTGGACACAGGGGGTAAGACCTTGTTCTGCCTTGCTTGCGGATATACCAGACAACTGACATGTCATCCGACTGAACTGCAATGGTCCCAGAAGGTAGGGATGTATGGAACGCTTGTAATGCTAGAACTGCCCTCAGTTCCAGGACATTTATGTGCAAATTGGCCTCCATGGGGAACCAGGTGACTTGGAAGTCTTTCCTGGAAATGCCCCCCACCCTAACAGGGAAGCGTCCATGGTCACCATGGCCGTGGGCTGGGAAAGACAGTAACTGTCAACACCAAAGATTCTTTTGGGACTTCATTCACCATAGCATTTCTTCCTTGCAACGATTTGTAAGACATATGTGGTCGAATGGGTGAGTTGAGATAGACCATTGTGCAGAGGAGAGCCACTGTAGGATTCTCATGTGCAGCCTCGCCAGTGGTACTAGAATAACGGCAGCTGCCATGGAGCCTAAGAGTTGCAGTGCAAGGCATGCTGGTACATAGGTCTGTGGAAGGAGGGCTTGGATTTGGTGTCTTATTTTCAAAACCTTGTGAGGAGGGAGAGAAGCTTGACAGGATATTGCGTCAAAGACTGCTCCAGTAAATTCCAGTGTCTTTGTTGAGGACATTTGAGATTTGTCCTTGTTGATTATAATCCCCAAGCGTAGAGCGAGGCCTTGAGTGTAAGAGAGGCTGCGGATTAGAAGATTCCTGGTCGGAGCGTTAAGGAGCCAATCATCTAGATATGGAAACACCTGGAATCTTTGTAGTCAAAGATTAGCTACTACAACTGCCATACATTTGATGAACACTGGGGGAGGGGGGCTGTCGAGAGACTGAATGGCAGTGCCCTGAACTGGTAGTGATTGGCTTCCAGCTGGAAGAAAAACCTCCGGGAGCGGTGATCCATCTTTATGTGGTAGTATGCATCCTGGAGGTCTACAGAGCACATCCAGTTGTCCCTCCTTAGGAAGGGGAGGATGAACTGTACTGTGACCATCCAGAATTTTTGAGGTCTGACAAATTTATTCAATAGGCTGAGATCCAGGATGGGTCTCCAGTCCCCTGTCTTTTTTGGTACTAAAAAGAACCTAGAGTAAAACCCGGATCCTCTCTGGTCTAGTGTGACTGGTTGGATGACTCTTTCTTAGCAGCTATTCTATTTCTAAGGCTGCTAGTTCCCAGAGTGGCACATAGGGGACTCGTTTGACGGGTCTGGGGGTTAAATCGAATGGCATCTGGTAGCCTCTGGATATTATTCTCTGCACCCAAACATTGGTAGTAATAAGTTGCCAGGTTGGTAGGTGCAGAGAAAAAGGACCCTCGATTGCTTCGAGAGGAAAGCAATCGGCCCGCTGCTCATGACTGCTGGTAGGGTCTGCTGGAGAAGGAATTTCTAGCGGCCTGGTTATGCGTACCCCCTCTACCCAGAAAGGAGAGCCTTCCAGATGAGTTGCCCCCTCTGCGCCGGGGGGAGTACTCACCACGAGTGTCGCGAAAAGATCCTTGGGATTTTCTGAACCACATTTTTCCTCCCTTCTGGTTCCTGGAGTGGGACCTCTGGGGGGTGGAAAAGCATATGCCCATAGCAGACAAGGTCTTTCAGTCTTTCTGACTTTGTGCTAGTGTGTCTTGTACTTTGGGATCAAAAAGTAAAAATTCCTCGACAGGCGCGTTGACGAAGGAAGATTTAAAGGGGTCTGAAATCACACAACTGCATCTAAGCATTACGTCTCATGACAATGCCTGATGTGGCAGCTTACAGGTTCATAGGTAGGTACTAGGCTATCGGCCCTGGGGCCTATACAAGCCCAGCCAAAAAGGAAGCCTGGCTTTTGCCACCCAAGAAAATTATTTTCCTGTGCCACTGTCGAGCAGAGCCACAGAGGTGATCCCCGGGGTGAATTTCCTATTTCCCATCCAATCATCCAGATTTTTCTTGAAGAGTGCTAATGAGGAGCTTTGTTTGATACAGACAGGTAGGTTATTCCAGAGTACGGGAAGTCTCTGGGACAAAAATCTATCCCTCCGGTATGTTCCGTTTATTGCGGTGACAAGGCTTAGGTCCCTAGAGCGTGTAGCTCGGAGGGATTGGGATTTCTTTAAGTGGAGCATGTCCAACAGCTCTGGGTTTGAAATAGCTTTGTATGTTAGGCACAGATCACCTCTGAGTAGGCAACATGCGACGGAGTAAAGTTGGAGTTTTTTAGACTGTCTGCGTAGGGCATCTGTTTGAGGCCGGTAATCCTCTTTGTGAGGTATTTCTGCGGCCTTTTCAGTTGTTGATGTCTTGTGAGGTACATACCAAAAGGGGCGTTGTACTCTATAATGGGTCTAATGAGTGATGAGTAGAGGGGAACTATGACCTCTTTCTGGATGAGAAACCTTTTGTGATGAGGTGTGCCACGTAGAAGGACTTCCTGACTACTGTGGTGATTGATTATCAAAGGAGAGACTACTGTACACCTGTGGCCCAAGGTCTCATCACACATTCGGTGTTAAGTATACTACCACCTACGATGCAGTTCATGGGTACAGAGTTTTACCAAAGGGGATGACAATGCACTTTTTGGCACAGAGCTTGAGGCCATGACTGACACCAGGCATCTGTCTCAGTGAGGCCCTTTTGTAGGATGTCCACATAGTTCGGAGTTTCGATTACGGCTCCTAGTTGCAGTCATCTGCGAACTTAGTTAGCTAAAGACCTTCTGTGTTAGCCTGTACTTCAGAAAAGTAGATGCCAAACAGGAGAGGGACCCAGGACTGAACCCTGTGGTACTCCACTTGTCACTGGTCTGAAGTCGGATTCGGAGTCCGCTACTTTCACAGTGTGGGTTCCGTCAGTGAGCCAGTTGGAAACCTATCTTGTGACATAGTGATTTATACCTAGTTTAGTGAGTTTATCTATAATTCCAGAGTGGGGGATGCTGTCGAAAGTCTTGGCAAGATCAGGTTTAGGAGACCTGATCTACCTTTTACAAACCTGAACTGGGTGGGGTCCAGAGTTTGGAGATTACCAATGTCTTTGTTTATAAGTTCCATGCGTTCCATGGCCTTGCAGACCAGGCTCGTCAGGCTAATGGGGCGGTAGTTCCCGGGTTCCATGGTGGCTCCCCCCTTGTGGAGTGGGATAACTGTTACTGTGTGCCATTCAGCAGGCACAAAGCCTGAGGTGAGGCTATGATTGGACATGGTACTTAGGAGGGGTGCCAGTTCATTCTGTAGTTCATGTAGAACGCAGCCTGGGATGTTGTCTGGTCCCATGGATGCTATGTTCTTGGCTTTGGAGAGTGTGGTTTTCACCTGTGCAGCCATGATTACAGGAACTTTGCATTCTTCCAGTATAGAGGTGGGCAGTGGCAGCTAGTGACTTCAAATTAAAGGAGGGCTGCAGGAGACAGCTGAATGGGTGGGGGCCAATGGGAAGGGGTGTGGTCAATTAGAAAGGGGTGGGGCTATGCTCAAAACCACAACAACTGGAACTTTAATCATTTACGCTGCCCTGGCTGCCAAACAGTCATTACGAGAGTCCAATCAAGACAAAATGAAGTGTAGAAGAAAAAAATATTTCAATGCATTGGCTACATGACAACGTACTTAATATCCAGATGGAAACAGTTTGTGAGGCATGAAAAAATAAATTACTTTTTAAATACATTACTGGAATGCCAGTCAAAATCAAGTATAAAAAAACAAGCAGCACTCTACTCAAACCACTACTCCTTGCACTGCAGTTCTAATTATAATTTATATTCAGCTTTATAAAATTACCAAGTAACATGCTGAAAGTAGCAATCTCTGTGATACCCCCACTTGTAAAAATGTTTCTTATCCAAAAATGACCTGCTGCCTGACAACTATCTACTTGTTTCATGGGGAAGACATGATCAAAGTAAAAAATGAACAGCAAACAAGAAACAAGCTCAAGATAAATTGCTTAAAGGATTCCTGCACAAGTTATGGACCACACAAGTTGGATTGGCATTCTGTTTAGTTTACAGCATAGACTTCTGGGATCTCTGCTCTTGAATGTTTCCTGTTGGCATTCTAGATGCTGAATCTCTTCCACTTGGCTGAATAGGTTTTTCTGGTGGAAGGTCTGCGTGCTTCCAGTAAGATCTCTTGAACTGTCTTGGAAAGAGAGATAGTGGAAGGGGCTATGGTAACCTCCAGGCTGTCAGATGTAATGTTTTCAGGCTTTGATGAACAGTCCTGTAATTGTGCTGTGTTAGAAGCAGAGGCCATAGGGGCAGAGGCCACGGTTTGGTCGGAGTTATGCTCAACAGCAATGGGTACCAGTGCTGCCTTGGCCAGTCTGGAGCTATCAAAATGCCTGTTGGTTGTTCTGCTTTGATCTTCAGTATCACCTTGGTCAGCAGAGGTAGAGGAGGGAATGCATAAATTTTTAGGGAATTCCAGATGAAGGAGAGAGCATCCGTTTTCCAGGCTAGAGGATGGTGTGCCCTTGTACAGAACTTTTCCAGGTGATGATTCATGTGAGAAGCAGAGATCTATGTCCGGCCTTCCCCATGCCTTTGTTATTTGAGAGAAAATGTGAGGATGCAGCATCCATTCGTGTGGATCCAAGAAATTTCTGCTCAGCTTGTCCGCCAGCACATTGTCCTTGCCTGGCACAAACTGGGATTGCAAATGTATCTTCAGACTCTGGGATTTTTCCCAGAGAATCATTGTTAGTCTGCAGAGGGGATAAGAATGAGTTCCTCCCTGCTTGTTTATATACCACATGACCGTGGTGTTGTCTGTCCTTATTAGCAAATGTCCTTGTTGTAGTGATTTTTCGAAAGTCTCTATTGCATGTATCACTGCCAACATCTCTTTTTGGTTTATGTGCAGATGTCTTTCCCTTTGTGTCCATTGACCTTGAATGCATCTGCCGTCCATGTGCGCCCCCCATCCATGGTCTGAGGCGTCTGTTGTAACCATTTGGCCTGCTTGAGGTCTGTTGAAAGACATGCCTTCGTTTAACTGACTTGCTTGAGCCCACCATAAAAATTCTTTTTGCAGACATGGAATGAGTGGGATTACGTCCTCTAGGCTTTGGCTGTGTTGGGACCATAAGCTTTTTAAGTACCATTGCAGCTTTCTCATATGAAGTCTTGCCAAGGGTATCAGAAGAATGCAAGATGCCATGAACCCCAGGGCCTGCAGGATTTTCCTTGCAGTCAGCTGGGAGAGCTTTGCTAGGCCTTTGAAGTACTCTGGTAACTGCTGTTGTTTTTCCTCTGTGAGGTAAGGCCATTTGTGTTTGTGTCCAGCTTGGCTCCTAGGAAAATAATCTGTTGGGATGGCAGCAGTCTTGATTTCTGAATGTTGACTGTGTATCCCAAGGCCTGCAGTAATTGAATGACATAGTCCAAGTTTGCTATTAAGGTTTGCTGGTTGTCTGCTTGTATGAGGCAGTCGTCCAGGTAGGGGTATATTTGAATCCCCTGGAGTCTGCAATGTGCCACTACTGATGCCAGGCATTTCGTGAACACTCTGGGCGCAGTAGATAATCCAAACAGCAATGCTGAGAATTGATAATGCTCTGTCCCTGCAAGAAATAGGAGGTATCTTCTGCAGCTTTGTCTGATTGGGACATGCAAGTATGCCTCCTTGAGGTCCAGAGTAACCAGCCAAGACCCCTTGCCCAGCATGGGAAGGAGTTGCTGCAACGTCAGCATTTTGAACTTTGGCACAATGAGAAAAGTATTTAGAGTAGACAAGTCCAGTATAGGCCTCCATTTGTTTTCTTTTCTTGGAACAAGGAACAGTCTTGAATAAAATCCCTGGCCTTGTTCGTGAGGGGGAACCTTTTCCATTGCTTTTATACTTAACAGCTTTGAAACTTGAATGAGTGCCTCTGCCCTTTGATGATGTGGCAGGTTTGGCATGCCTTGTCTTATTGGTAAAGTATGGAAGCGGAATCTGTAACCCTTGTCTATTAAATCCAGAATACAGTTGTCCTTGGTTGATATGCCAGTTTTTTGAGAATAAGGATAATTTTCCGCCCAAAGGTGCTTCTCTGAGCATTTGCAGGCGGTATGAAAGTCAAGTCATTGTGATTGTCCTTGTGGTGCAGCTGGGCTGCTTGTGCCACTTTTATTTGGAGGTTGCCATTGGCGGCCCCTGTAGGAGCCTCGGTATTGCCCTCTACCTCAGGCACGCCTGCTTTTTCCCCTTTGAAACTTGTCAGAGTCTGGGAAGGACCAATTCTTTGAAGGCCAGTTTCTGCTGAATCTGGGTGGCTGAACCTGGAGGAAATCCTTGACTGCCTGTACTGACTTAGCTTTTTCCTCAATGGACTTCAACACATCTTGTGCATTAGCACCAAAAAGCTTCTGTTTTTCCAGAGGTGCGTCAAGTAACTTTACTTTAACATGGTCAGGCAGTGGCTGATCTTTTAACCAAGCATGTCTATGTATCACAGCCCCAGTCATAGCTGCCCTACATGAAGCCTCCAATGCATCATAACCACACTGAAGAAAATGGTTGTTAACCTGCTGAGTTATGTATTAGATCCTGCAATGCCTTTCTATCAATAGGCTCAGGAGAGGCAATTTTTTTCTGTAAATCATCCAGTAAAAAATCCTGGTACTGAAACATATGGAAAAGGCAATTAAGTGACCTCATGGCTAGGGTGGTAGAGGTATAAACTTTTTTACCCCATCTCTCCAGGGACCTAGCTTCCCTATCCACTGGCAGTGGATTCTTGGCAGTGGAAGTAGCCACTCCCTTGGGGCCCTGTGAAATAGTTTCTAGATCCACAGAGTGGGCCTTAAAGAGATGTCTGTGAGTGTCAGGGACCCTATAATATCTGTCTGGCTTGACAGGAGCAGGGGGGAGAGAATCAGGGTTAGCACTTGAGTTGGAGAAAACATCATCCAAAACATCCATAACTGGAGGAATAGCTAAAGGTCTGTGCTGGGGAAGCTTAAGGAAGGTTCGTAGTCGTTTCCTGGAATCAGAGAATTCCTGACCCTGCCATTTAAAATGTTCCCTCAGTGTGTAGGACTTCACCAAACGAGAAATCCTCTGGAGGAGAGGCAGAGGGAATTGATTCCTCAGCATCCGAATCCTCATAGGCCTGGAAGGATTCTTCTTGGGTATCTGAATGCTCAGAATCCCCAGAGGCTTCATCTGAAGAGAGGTTGTCAGTCTGCTCAGTTCTGGGCCTTTTCTCTGAAGGTGGCTGAGAACCTCTGTCTGGGTGAGGCTGAGACCCCCTGATAAGAGAAAGAAGATCTGCAGCAAGAGACATGATCGGTTTATCAGAAGGGGCCTGAGCAGCAGGTTTAGGATGGGTCTTGGCCTGGCTGGCGGCCTTAGCACGTGCAAAGGCCTTGATGGACATGGAAACAGGAGGCCTAGCAGCCCCACGTGCAGGAGTAACCTTATCTACAGGAATGGTGTCGGGTAGATCCAGAACTTCGGTTTCCGGAGGAAAATCAACAACCTGCACCGGGGTGGTCTCCAAAACTGAAGGACGTGTTAACGCTGTGTCGTTGGCCTGGAGCGGTCGAATTACCTCTTCCGAAGGGACCGAAACACTAGCGGAGGATTTAGGAGTTGCATCGGAGGAGGGCGCGGGCAGAGGATGTCGGTCCCGGTCCTTGCGTTTTTTGGTAGATTGAGTTGGTTGATCAGACGGCATGATATACGTGAAAGATTCGCCAAAAAAGTCTTCGGCAAATTCTGCCCAGTGCCTGAGTGTGTGCTTATTAAAGCAAGCACAGGCAACACAGGCCGAGACGTCGTGGTCTGGGCCCAGGCAAGGAAGGCAGTAAGAATAGAAGTCCTTATGAGGTATTTGTTTACCACAAGACCAACAATTATTAACTTTCTCAATTTGTTCTGACATCGGCTGAGGCAAGAAAAAATGTTCCCCAACGGGGTACTTAGCTTTTAGATGACTTCGGTACTGAAAACGCAGGAGCTGACCGACCGGCACTTGCGAACTGCTTCTGCTTCGGGCACCACGCGGCAATAAAGACCAAAGAAGATGGCGTCGGCCGATGCCTTTATACTCAAGCCGTTCTGACGGAGAGGAGGCGACACCAGCTGACGCCGGACCCAGACTTTGGAATCCGGCCAACCAAGGGCTGCCTGAGGCAGGACAACCCATATGTTATGACTGCAGTTGCATTCTTGAAGGACATCATAAATAAATAAATGGGCATGGGTCCAAAGACAGGAGTTATACATGTGGGAGATTAAAATACAGGTCAGTAATGTCAGGAATGGTAAAGCCTTAACAAATAAAACGTAAAGATTCCTCCCTTTGACTAATTCTAAGAAGAAACAGAAAAAAGATAATGAAGGTCCAGGAGCGATTTTAGTAGAAAGATAATGGGCAGCCAATTCACATCCTTCAGCAGTAAGACATGGATTAGAAATACAGTCCACTACTTTAAAAATGCAGCTGGATGACTTACAGAATGGGCAATATGTTAAGAAAGACCAACTGTGTTAGAATAGCAAACTGATTATCAACAGCAAGTTTATCCTCCAATACACCAGTTAATCAGCAACTACGTTCAATCCTACGGCCAAGTCCTTTGCACATGAAGATAGGAATTTAACCATGGCTCAAGTGTAACTAAATTGACTAGCTGATCTGAGCTGGTACAACTGAGTCAAGAAAGCATGTTAAAGTATTCTACGCAGCAAGTTCAATGTTAGTAGGTATAATTATTGGAACTAAATGAATAGCAGGAATAAATGGTGTGGCATACTGGTTAAGATCTTCACCTTATAAATACAAGGTTTGATTCTGACCTAGAGTTACTGGCTAGGCTTAAAATGGTCCTTCAAGGCAGTTAGCCTAGTATTCACCTATGAACTTGTGAACTTAAAAGATGTACAAATATTCAGAAAAGAGTTTAGAGATACCTCAAGAGGGCAAAGTTTGAATAAATGCTAAAAATAATAGCAAAATGATCAGACCAAGTAACTGGACAGATGTATCAAAGTTAGAATTAGCATCAAACTGAAATATAAGATCCAAAGTTTGCCCTTGGGGAAAGTGTAGGAAAATCAATGTGCTGCTTAACACCAAATGCATGCACTATAAATAATTCTTTAACAAAAGTCAGAGGTTTCATCTAGTTTAATGTTAAAGTCAGTCGTCATAAGCCAACGTGGACAAGTTAAAACAGGAGAGATAGTAGAACTCCACCAATTCTTGTGAGAATGGTATACAGTTGCCCAGGATGGTAAATAACAGAAAGGACAGAGGCCAAAGGCAAAAAGCAAACTCTAAAGTACTGGCAAGCCATCTCTAAATGGTTCAAACTGTAAGGTGTCATGATAAACAGCACCCCCCCCCCGACAGATCTAAAATGGTGGAAAATCATATATTCAGGGAGAACAAAGAGTATAGGACGACAATTACTTTACCTTTGGACTTAGCATTCACACGGTCAGTTGCTAGAAGATTTTTCTGTTGGACACTCAGAGCGCTTTCATTGGTCTCTGAGGTATACAAGTACACCGTTATCCTGCACAGGCATATGGCTACATTGTGTAACAACCACTGGTTCTTGCTGCTGCCCTCAAACTTTAGGAATTATCCATATCCAAATGCATCTACAAATTGCACAACAGATGTTCGTCCAAAGTTATGTTACCAGCTCGACAGATTTCAGCTATTTTAAAGGCTCAGCAGACTTGAAATTAATGTGGTTTATTACTGCTGGCTATTCGCCCATATGCGTATTTGTCTCTGCACTTGTACTCAGACTAATAAGCAGTTTTAGAATCTTGGAAATTTTGTTAGGCATGAAGACAGCAGAAAGGAATTATTCAAGGAATGTTTTCCTGTAATCAGCAGTGTGCGAGTATTTTCATCTACCTGGAGCTTCAGGCTGCTGTATGAAAAGGTAGCAACACTGAAGTGCCCTAGCTTTATGCACCTTGTAAAACATTCTGCAGATGCCTGGGAAAGTACAGCTGTGTACCTACCATAAATGTAGATGTTAGAGTGTATTCACTGTTGCAGTCATTACACTTGGGTTATCCTGCTGGCAGGAGACCCGCAGTCTGCCTGAATTCCAAAGTCCTGGTCCGGCGTCGGTTGCTGTCGCCTCCTCCCTGACATCAGTGCGCCAGGGGTGTAGAAGATGCAGCTGATGCCATTTTCTTCAGTTTTTCTTGCCCCAGATGTCAGGTGCCCCCAAAAGGGTAGGCTAGAAATTCTGCTCATAAAAAAGCATGCACATTACTTGCATCTACAAGCAAATACACCACATAGGTTATATAGAATAGAGAAGTTCAGATAAGTCCCAGCAATGAAAGGGGGATGGTGGGAGGGTAACCTGGACTGCAACAGTAAATACACTCGAACATCTACATTTATGGTAGGTACACAACTGTACTATGTTCATCGTATTTCACTGTTACAGTCATTACACTTGGGTTGAATCCCAAAACTGAGGTTGCGTGGCTGGGCCTTAATAGAATTAGGAGTGGCTATGAGGCCCTGCAGAACTGCAGTGGCAAAGCCTGCTCTGGATTTAGAGTAAAGAGGTAAGTGGGTAGTGCTTTGTAAAAGTATGCACTGAACTCCAAGTTGCAGCCTCCAAAATGTCCTTAGTTGGTACTCCTCTGAGGAAGGCTGCTGAAGTGGCTGCTGCTCTGGCAGAATGTGGCCTAATGCCCTTAGGCACTAATTTGCCATATTGTGAATAGCAGAAACGAATGCAGTGGCCTATCCATTTTGAAATAGTCTTGCTTTGAAATAGCTTTTCCTTGCGATCCTGCAGCATATGCCACTAAGAGTTGCTCAGTCTTTCTGAAAGCTTTAGTTTTGTCCAAGTAAAGGCATAGCTGTCTGTGTATGTCCAAAGAATGCAGAAGACTCTCCCCCTTATTCTGCGGGTTTGGACAAAAGTTGGGTAAATGTACGGTTTGGTTAACAGCCACACTGGACACTACCTTAGGCATAAATGTTGGGTTTGTCCTTAGAGAAACCCTGTCCGGATGGAAAAGAATAAAAGGTTCCACAGCCATTAATGCCTCCAACTCTGAGACTCTTCTTGCTGAAGTTATTGCTAGGAGCAGAGCGGTTTTCCATAAGTATTTTATCTCAGCTGCATTGGCTGGCTCAAAAGGAGGCAGTGTGAATTTTTCCAAGACAAAATTGAGGTCCCATGCAGGTACTGGAGCTCTCCTTGGAGGTCTTATGTTTTTGGCCCCTCTGAGATACGGCCTTAGCAGTGGGTGTAAAAAATAGGTGGGTCCTTACTGTAATGAGCTGAAATGGCAGAGGCATGGATCTTAAATGATGAGAAGGATAAGCCTTTGTCCAGCATCTCAGTTAGATATTGTAAAATCTGAGGAATATTTGGTACAAGCGTGTCCATTCCTTGTGCCCGGTTCCAAGCACAGAATCTCTTCCATTTTTCTGCATAAGAATTTCTGGTGATGGGCCTCCTAGCCTCCAAAATAACATCCATAACTGCTTTAGAAAGAGGTGTGTTCTGAATTGTTACATTATCCGCCATGCAGCCAGATTTAGGGTTCCGAGTTGGCAGTGCAGGATCGGATTGTTTTGTTGGGTCAGCAAATGAGGAATTTCAGGTAATGTCCAGGCTGGGCCTTGAAACAAGCTCTTTAGGATTGGGTACCAGTGCTGGCATGGCCAGTCTGGGGCAATCAGGATATTTTTTGGCTTCTCTTGTCTGACCTTTAGGAGTACCCTTGGGGAGGAGAGGCAGTGGTGGGAAGGCATATACTGTAAGGGGTTTCCAGCTGAATGATAGGGTGTCCACTTTCCATGCTTGTTTGTGATAAGTCCTTGTGCAGAATCTCTGTAGCTGGCAGTTGTGAGGGGAGGCAAATAAATCTATGTCTGGGCATCCCCATTTCCCTGTTATCATGCTGAAGAATTGTTGATCTAGTTTCCACTCGTGAGGATCCATGAGGTTTCTGCTTAGTTTGTCTGCCAGAGTATTTGTCTTTCCTGGCAGGAATTGTGCTTGCAGGTGTACTTGATAAGTCAATGCTGTGCTCCACAAAGTCATGGCTTGTCTGCAGATGGGGTAGGATTGTGTGCCTCCTTGCTTGTTTAGGTACCACATGACTGTAGTATTGTCAGTCTTTATCAGCAGCTGTCCTGGATGAAGTAGGTCCTTGAAGGCTGCCAGGGCATTCTGTACAGCTAGCATCTCTTTTTGATTGATATGAAGATGCATTTGGCTTGCGGGCCATGTGCCCTGAATACATTTTCCTTCCATGTGTGCCCCCCAGGCATAATCTGATGCATCTGTTAGTGTCTGCCTGGCTGTGGGTAAAGTGAATGGCTGTCCTTCGTTGTGGTGATAGGCCTGTGCCCACCATCGAAACTCCTGTTGCAGGCAGGGAAAGTAGTGTGTACCTACCATAAATGTAGATGTTAGTGTATTCACTGTTGCAGTCATTACACTCTGGTTATCCTGCTGGCAGGTGACCCGCAGTCGGCCTGAGTTCCAAAGTCTTGGTCTGGCATTGTTTGCAGTCACCTCTTCCCTGACGTCAGTGCGCCAGGGGTATAAAAGTTGCAACAGATGCCATTTTCTTCAGTTTTTCTTGCCCCAGATGTCAGGTGCCCCCAGATAGGAAGGCTGAAAAGATAAAAGTATACCAAAAAAAGCATGCATATATTACTATAAACATTTCCTTCATCTACAAGCAAATACACCACATAGGTTGTATAGAGTTGAGAAGTACAGAAAAGTCCCAGCAAAGAAAAGGGGGATGGTGGGTGGGTAACCTAGACTGCAACAGTGAATACACTAACATCTACATTTATGTTAGGTACACAACTGTACTATATTCATCGCGTTTCACTGTTGCAGTCATTACACTTGGGCAGAATCCCAAAGCTGAGGTTGGGTGGCTGGGTCTAAATTGGATTTGGCGAGGCTAACAATCCCTGCAGAACTGCAGTGGCAAAGCCTGCTCTGGATTTGCAGTAGAGAGGTAAGTGGTAGTGCTTGGTGTAAGTGTGCACTGAGCTTCAGGTTGCAGCTTCTAAAATGTCTTTGGTTGGTACTCCCTCTGAGGAATGCTGCTGAAGTGGCTGCTGCTCTGGTAGAATGAGTGCCCTTGGGCACAGATGTGCCATGCTGTGCACATAACAGAAGCGGATGCTGTGTCCTATCCATTTGGAGATTGTCTGCTTTGTAATAGGCTTTCCTTGTGATCATGCAGCATATGCTACAAACAGTTGCTCAGTTTTTCTGAAAGCTTTTGTTTTGTCCAAGTAGAATCATAGCGGTCTGTGTATATCCAAAGCGTGCAGACGTCTTTCCCCTTTATTCTGGGGATTTGGGTAGAAAGTAGGTAAATTAATGGTTTGGTTTAAGGCCACATTGGAGACCACTTTTGGCATGAATGTTGGGTTTGTCCTAAGAGAAACCCTGTCCTGACGAAAACTGAGGAAAGGTTCCACAGCCATTAATGCCTGTAACTCTGAGACTCTTCTTGCTGAAGTGATTGCTAGGAGCAGAGCAGTCTTCCACGACAAGAATTTTAGATCAGCTGTGCTGGCTGGTTCAAATGGAGGTAGTGTTAGTTTTTCTAAAAAAAAATTGAGGTCCCACATAGGTACTGGTGCTCTCCTAGGGGGTAGTATATTCTTTGCCCCTCTGAGGTACTGTCGTAGTAGAGGATGTGAAAAAAATAGGAGGATCCGTATTGTAATGAGTTGAAATGGCAGAGGCATGGACTTTAATGGATGAAAAAGATAGGCCTTTGTCCAACATCTCAGTTAGGTATTGCAAAATCTGAGGTATATTAGGGACAAGTGGTTCAAGGCCTTGTGCCTGGTTCCAAGCACAGAATCTCTTCCATTTTTCTGCATAAGATTTCCTAGTGCTGGGCCCTCCTGGCTTCCAAACTAACATCCATAACAGCTTTAGAGAGAGGTGCAGTCTGAGTGGATACATTATCTGCCATGCTGCCAGGTTTAAGGTTCTGAATTGACTGTGCAGAATCTGATTGTTTTGTTGTGTCAGAAGATGAGTGATTTGAGATAGAGGCCAAGGTGGGCCTTGGGACAAACTCTTTAGGAGTGGGTACCAGTGCTGGCGTGGCCAGTCTGGTGCAATCAGGATCATTTTTGGCCTCTCGTCTGACTTTTAGAAGCACCTTGGTGAGTAGAGGTATTGGAGGGAAGGCATAGACTGTCAGGCCTTTCCAGCTGAATGACAGAGCATCCACTTTCCATGCTTGAGAGTGATAAGTCCTTGTGCAAAATTTTTGTATTTGGCAATTGTGAGGGAAGGCAACAAGATCTATGTCTGGGCGTCCCCATTTCCTTGTTATGTTGAACACTTGTGAATTTAGCTTCCATTCGTGAGGATCCATGAGATTTCTGCTTAGTTCGTCTGCCAGTGCATTTTTTGTTCCTGGCAGGAATTGTGCTTGCAGATGTACCTGGTAGGTCAGTGCTGTGTTCCACAAAGTCATGGCTCGTCTGCATAGGGGGGTAGGAATGTGTGCCCCTTTGTTTATGTACCACATAACTGTGGTATTGTCAGTCTTTATTAATAGTTGTCCTGGATGTATTAGGTCCTTGAAGGCTGTTGGGGCATTCTGTACAGCTAGCATCTCTTTGATTGATGTGAAGATGCATTTGTTCCTTGGGCCACGTGTTCTGAATACATTTTCCTGCCATATGTGCTCCTCAGGCATAATGCTATGCATCCGTTGTTATTGTCTGCCTGGCTATAGGCAAGGTGAAAGGCTGTCCCTTGTTGTGGTGACAGGCCTGGGACCACCATCGAAACTCCTGTTGTAGGCAGGGAATCAAGGTTATGACCGTCTCTAGGCTATGACAATGCTGAGTCCAAACACTTTTTAGATACCATTGTAGTTTCCTCATATGCAGTTTTGCATATGGAATTAGTAGAATGCAGGATGTCATGAAACCCAGGGCCTGCATAAATTTTTCTTGCAGGGAGCTGGATCTTTGTTGCCATCATTTGAAAGTAATGAGTCAGTTGCCTTTGTCTGGCATGAGATAAGCCATCTGGGCAGTTGTATTTAAGCTTGCACCCAGGAATATTATCTCTTGAGAGGGCACTAGTTCTGATTTATTTTCGTTTACCGTGTACACTAGGCAAATTAACAATCTTTTTACAAACGCCAGGTGTTTTAGAAGAATGCCCTTGCTCTCTGCTTGAATAAGGCAGTCATCCAAGTAGGGATATATTTGAATTCCTTTTTGTCTGCAAAATGCAATTACTGGTGCCAGGCATTTTGTGAAGACCCTGGGCGAAGTAAATAAGCCAAAGGGCAGTGCAGAGAATTGGTAATGCATTGAGCCTGCTATAAATCTGAGGTATCTTCTTCTGCACGAATGTCCGATTGGGACATGCAGGTATGCCTCCTTGAGATCCAAAGTAACTAGCCCTTGCTGGGCAGACGTTGTAGTGTTAACATTTTGAATTTTGGAACATCCAGGAAAGTATTTAGGATTGACAGGTCCAGTATTGGTCTCCAGGCTTTGTCTTTTCTGGGTACTAAGAAAAGTTTGAGTAAAATCCTCATCCCTGTTCTTCTTGTGGAACTTTTTGAATAGCTCCCATATCCATAAGAGCCGCAATCTGCTTTTGTGCCTCTGCCCATTGGTTTTGTGGCAGGTTTGGCATACCTTTTGGTTTTGGAAGCGTGTGGAAATGGAACCTGTAGCCTTGAGAAACAATATTGGGTGATCATGTGCCAATTGTTTGAGAAAAGTGCTAGCTTTCCCCCCAAGGGGTGCTGTCAACTGGTAAGAGCTTGGCATTTTCAGAGGGAAGTCATCGTGACGGTTTCCTACATGGTTGTGATTGGTCATCTCCTCCTTTGGGGGCTGAAGCACCCCATTGTTTAGGTCTGTAGAAGCCTTGAGGCTGAGATCTGCCTCTTGGGTGTCTGTATCTGCCTCTGTGGCCTGTCTGACACTGGAAAGGACCAATTTTTTGAAGGCCAGTTTCTACTAAATCTTGGTGGTTGAACCTGTAAGAAATCTTTCACTGTTTGCATAGACTTTGCATTATCCTCCATTTTCTTTAACACCTCTTCTGCATTAACACCAAAGTACCATGCTGTAATGGAGCATCCAATAATTATACTTTAACATGGTCAGGTAAACATTGTTCTTTCAACCAAGCATGTCTTCGAACAGAGCCTGAAACTGCGGCTCTACAAGAAGCCTCTAATGAATCAAAACCACATTGCAGAGTACGCTTTCCCACTTGTTCAACTGCATGCAATAAATCCCACATTTCTTTACTGTCAGGACTTTCTATATTTGTAACCATTTTCTGCTTTAACAATGACATGAGGTACTGTTGATATTTAAGCTTGTGAAACTGACAGTTTAAAGCTCTTACAGCTAAAGTAGTAGAAGTGTAAACTTTTTTCCCCCATCTGTCCAGAGCTCTGGAATCCCTATCTGAGGGGACAGGATTTTTGGCAGTGGAAGCCTTAACCCCTTTAGGACACAGAAATAGTTTCTGGGTCTGCAGCTGGGTTTTTGTAAAGAAATTTATGAGAGTCAGGGACCCTGTAGTACCTGTCTGGCTTTACTGGTGCAGGGGGGTAAAGAATCATGAGACAGACTGGATTCAGAAAAAAACATCTACAATATCAAGCACAGGGGGTATAGCCAGAGGCCTATACTGAGGCAATAAAAGGAAATCTCTGAGCCTTTTCTTGGATTCTGAGTAATCCTGGCTCTCCCAATGGAAATGCTCCCTCATGGTGTGCAGGGTTTCCCCAAAAGAGTAATCCTCAGGTAGTGCGGCTGAAGGAATGGACTTTTCAGCATCAGAGTCCTCATAGGAAGGGAGAGGATAGCCCTGATCAGAAGAATCAGAGGAAATGGAAACCTGATCAGAGGAATCATAATCAGTATCTTGCCTAGGCCTTTTGGTCAGGAGGGGGATGGGAGCCCCTGATTAAAGTAATAAGGTCTTCGGCCATTTTAAGCATTTGTTTCTTTGGCATGGATGACTGTTCTGGAGAATGCTGCACTTGTTTCCTTGTCTTTAATGGTGTTTTTGCTTTTGCCTTTGCTGCTGTAGTAGCCTTAATTGTAAGCTGTGAAGGTCTGAAAACACCCTCAGAAGCCGGCGCCTGCTCAGGGGCTCCGGACCCATCTGAGGTTATAGATTCTGTAGGCCCAATACCTTGAGTTTCCACAGGCCTCGGTGTTTCCACGTGGCTGTTACGGCCTGTGGCTCTGAGGTAGCTGGTGTCAGGGGCTGCGAAAGCGCCTCACTGAGAACCGGCGACTGGCCTAGAAGAGGCTTCGTCGTCGATTTTGGACCTCTGATGCCTGTCTTTTTCTTTCTTTGTGTTTTTTATACATTCCAGTTGGTTGTTCCGACGGCATTATATAATTAAATCTTCGTCCAAAATAATGTAAAGCAAAATCAAACAGACGTTTAATAGTGCATTTATTGAATCTAGCACAAAACCGACCAGTAACGTCGTGGTCAGGGCCTAGGCAAGGAATACAGTAAGAGTGAAAGTCCTTATGAGGTATTTGCTTCCCACAAGAAATACAATTATTAACTTTTACTGACATCTGTCTGGAGCAAGAAAAAGTTTCCCCAATGGGGGTACTTAGCTTTATTGAAGACTTTGGTTCTGAAATTCGATTTTGAAAATCAAAGGAGTCGGCTGACCGGCACTTGTGAACTGCTTTTGCTTCGGGCACCACGCAGCAAGAAAGACTGAAGAAAATGGCGTCTGTTGCAACTTTTATACCCCTGGCACACTGACGTCAGGGAAGAGGTGACAGCAACCAATGCCGGATCAAGACTTTGCAACTCGAGCCGACTGCGTGTCGCCTGCCAGCAGGATAACCCAAGTGTAATGACTGCAACAGTGAAACACTATCAACATTGAGAGTAATTAATGGTTTCCAGGCTGTGACAATGTTGAGTCCAAACACTTTTTAGATACCACTGTAATTTCCTCATATGCAGTCTTGCAAATGGAATTAGTAGAATGCAGGATGCCTTGAAGCCCAAAGCCTGCAGAATTTTTCTTGCAGATAACTGTCTTTGTTGCCATCATTTTGAAGTAAGTCAGTTGCCTTTGTTTGTCTGGCATGAGATAAGCCATCTGGCAGTTGTATTTAAGCTTGCACCCAGGAATATTATCTCTTGAGAGGGTGCCAGTTTTGATTTCTTTTAGTTCACTGTGTACTCTATGCAAATTAGTAATATTTTTACAAATGTCAGATGCTTTAGTAGAATGTCCTTGTTCTCTGCTTGTACAAGACAGTCATCCAAATAGGGATATATTTGTATTCCTCTGTCTGCAAAATGCAATTACTGGTGCCAGGCATTATGTGAAGACTCTGGGCGCAGTAGATAAGCCAAAGGGCAGTGCAGAGAATTGGTAGTGCATTGAGCCAGCTATGAATCTGAGGTATCTTCTGCAAGATTGTCTTATTGGGACATGCAGGTATGCCTCTGAGGTTCAAAGTTACAAGCCAAGCCTTCCTGCCCAGCATGGGCAGGACCTGCTGCAGAGTCAACATTTTGAATTTTGGAACGTCCAGAAAAGTGTTTAGAATAGACAGGTCCAGTACTGGTCTCCAGGCTTTGTCCTTTCTGGGTACCAAGAAAGGTCTTGAGTAAAATCCTTGTCCCTGCTCTTGCTGTAGTACTCGTTGAATAGCCCTCATGTCCATAAGGGATTAAACTTGTTTTCGTGCCTCTGCCCATTGATTGTGCGGCAGGTCTGGCATACCTTTCGTCTTTGGAAGGGTGTGAACGTGGAACCTGATGCTATATTCAAGACCGATTTGTCCTGGGTGATCATGTGCCAATTTTGTGAAAAAAGTGCTAGTTTTCCCCCTAAGGGTGCTGCCAAAAGAAGAGTGTTTGGCATTGGCAGAGGAAAGTCATTGGGACCGTTTCCTGTAGGGCTGTGATTATGTCTTCTCCGCTTTTGGAGGCAGAAGCACCCCATTGTTTAGGCCTGTATGAGCCTTGGGGCTGGGATCTGCCTCTAGGGCATCTGTATCTGCCTCTGTGGCCTGTCTGACACTGGAAAGGACCAATTCTTAGAAGGCCAGTTCCTGCTAAATCTGGGTGGCTGTACCTGTAAGAAATCCTTAACTGTCTGCACAGATTTTGCTTTATCCTCCATTTTCTTCAACATATCTTCTGCCTTAACACAAAACAAAGTATCATGCTGTAATGGAGCATCCAATAATTTTGCTTCAACATGATCAGGCAGATTCTGTTCCTTTAACCAAGCATGCCTTCTAATGACAGAACCCGTGACAGCGGCCCTGCAAGAGGCCTCCAGTGAATCATAACCACATTGCAAAGTATGCAATAAATCCTGCACTTCCTTGTTATCAGAACATTCAGAATTTGTCAACATTTTCTGTTTTAGCAGGGACATTAAGTATTGCTGATATTTAAGCATATGACACTGACAATTTAAAGGCCTTACAGCCAAGATAGCAGAAGTGTAAACTTTTTTCCCCCATCTGTCCAGTGCCCAAGAATCCCTATCATAGGTGACAGGGTTTTTTGCAGTGGAAGCCTTGACCCTTTTGGGACCCCCGAGATATAGTTTCTGGGTCAGCAGCAGGGTTTTTATATAGAAATTTGAGAGTCTGGAACCCTGTAGTATCTGTCTGGCTTAACAGGTGCAGGGAGTACAGTCAGGAGACAGGCCGGACTCTGAAAATATATCTACAATGCCTAGAACAGGTGGAAGAGCAAGAGGTCTGTGCTGAGGTAGTAAAAGAAAGTCTGAGCCTTTTCTTAGATTCTGAGTAATCTAGGCTCTCCCAGTGAAAATGCTCCCTGAAGGTATACAAGGTTTCCCCAAAAGAATAATCCTCAGGAGGAGAGGCTGAAGGAATGGATTCTTAGCATCAGAATCCTAATAGGGAGGAAGAGTACCCTGTTCAGAAGAGTCAGAGGAAATGGAAACCTGATCAGAAGAGTCATATTCTGTCTCTTGCCTAGGCCTCTTATCAGGAAGGGGATGAGAACCCCTGATCAAAGTAATTAGGTATTTGGCCATTTTAAGCATCTGTTTCTTTGGTATGGAAGTCTGTCCAGGAGAATGTTGTACTTTGTTTCTTTGTCTTTAGAGCTGTTTTAGTGTTTGGCTTTGAAGCTGAGGTTTGCTTGACATATAACTGTGTAGGTCTGAAAACACCCTCAGAAGCAGATGCCTGCTCAGCGGCTCCAGACCCATCTGAGGGATTAGTTTCCGTGTGTCCAATACCTTGAGTATCCAGAGGCCTAGTCTGCTCCACATGGGAGTCTGAAGCGGCCTGTGGCTCTTAGGTAGCAGGCGTCAGGGGCTGCGAAAGCGCCTCACTGAGAACTGGCGACTGGCCTAGCAGAGGCCTCGACTGTTTTGGACCTTGGATGTCTGTCCTTTTCCTTTTGTTTTTTATAAACTCCGGTAGTTGGTTGTCCGGACGGCATTATATAATTAAATCTTCGGCTAAAGTAATGAAAGGCAAAATCGTACCGACGCTTAATAGTGCGTTGGTTAAATCTAGCACAAAACCGACAGCTAGCAACGTCGTGGTCTGGGCCTAGGCAAGGAATACAGTTTTGTTTGTGTCTTTCAGCTTTTCCCGGTTAGGGGTCGCCACAGCGGAACTCCGGTCCGCTAATGATTGGCAGTTGATTTTTACGTACCGGCTTGCCAGGCCTGACACACAACCTTCAACGAAGGTACGCCCATTCACGCATGTCTCCACGTAGAAGATGCTTTAGCTGAGAATCGAACCGGACAGAGTCTTACTGTGAGGTGACAATGCTACCGCAGCACCACCACCGCGGGCAGGCAAGGAATACAGTAAGAATGAAAATCCTTATGAGGCATTTGCTTCCCACAAGAACTACAATTGTTAACTTTTTCCTGACATTGGTCTGGAGCAAGAAAAAAAAAAGTTTCCCTAACGGGGTACTTAGCTTTATTGAAGACTTCGGATCTGAAATTCGATTTGAAAATCTCAGGAGTCGGCCGACCGGCACTTGCGAACTGCTTTTGCTTCGGTCACCGCGCGGCAAGAAAGACTAAAGAAAATGGCATCGGCTGCATCTTATACCCCTGGCGCACTGACGTCAGGGAAGAGGCGACAGCAACAGACACCGGACCAGGACTTGGAATTCAGGCAGACTGCGGGTACCCTGCCAGCAGGATAACCCAAGTGTAATGACTGCAACAGTGAAACAAGATTAACATCCAGAGTTAAGTTGTAATACAGCAAAAGTATATTAAAATGCCTGGAAAGATTGCAATGATTTTAACTTGTCAACCTCAGAAGAGCCAACAGCTGAGGAAATTAAACAGATGCCAGAGCAGGGGGCACAAAAAGGCTGACAGCATTGATGCCTTTGGACCCTAATGGGACTGCTAGCATTTTAGACACTGTAGTTTTCAGGTGTTGTAGTGTAAAAACTCAGTTGCGTACTAGTGCAGTGCACGTACACTAAACTAGTTTTGTGCAGTCAAGCTAAACCAGATTTGCTTCTAGAGTTGTGTTTTGTAGTACTGTAGTAGAACTTATTGAACCAATCTTTACTGCCTGAAATGAACTCTCACGGTAGTTCTGGTATGTAATCTGACAAGCAAACCTTTGGCTGAAAGACTGTTTGGTATGTGCAACAGTATATGATCACTCAACTGTAATACTAAGTACACTGCCCCAGCAGAGGAAACAAGATTCAACTCTTAAGAGAAAGGTTAGGTAAACCCACTGACGAGTCTTAGGTCTATCCAATTACATACACCACCAGTGGAAGGTTTCCCTATGGAAGGAGGAAATATTTTTATCCAATACTAAAAGCTTTTGTGTGCTAAACAATGGTCTTTAAAGGTTAGAGATCTTATAAAAAGCAGATTTTTTTGTAAGTATGGTGTTACCAAGTCACACCAAAAGTTATTTTTTCCAAGGAAGAGTCAGTGGCAGTGGCAATCCTACAGCAGAATCCATTACAAGCAGGCACACACGTTGGTGATCTTTTCCATGACCATTTCCAAATATCATCCAAAAGTGTTAAAACCAAACAGCCACTAACAAAATCTCAATACTGGTTGGTACGGTGATCTGGAGGCTGCCTGAACAAAATGAAAGTACAGTTGTGTACACTTACCATAAATGTAGATGTTAGAGTGTATTCACTGTTGCAGTCATCGCATTTGGGTTATCTGCCTACACGTAGCCCTCAGCCAGCCTGAATACCAGAGTCCTGGGATTTCTGAATTTGATGCTGTCGCTTCTTCCATGACATCAGGGGTATAAAACATGCAGCCGAAGCCATTACATCAGTTTTTCTTGTCTCAGATGTCAGGTGCCCGCACAATAGGAAGCAATTAAATAGTATGTAACACCCTGAGCAAAAAGCAAATACATGATATAAAAGTATGCAAAACAAAAAAGACAGATAAAAGTAAAGAGAAGTCAAGGGGCTGGAGGGAGGGTAACCAGAACTGCAACAGTGAATGCACTCGAACATCTACATTTATGGTAAGTGTACACAACTGTACTATGTTCTTAGTGTTTCACTGTTGCAGTCATCACATTTGGGTTGATTCCCAAAGCTAAGGAAGGGTGGAGTCAGTTAAGGAGCATTAGAGCTAGCAATGAGGCCCTGTAAGACTGCTGTTACAAATCCAGCTCTGGATTTAGAAAAGATAGGCAAGTTGTAATGCTTGGTGAAAGTATGTACAGAGCTCCAGTTTGCAGCTTCCAGGACGTCCCTGGTAGGACTCCTGAGAAAAGCAGTAGAGGTAGATACAGCCCTGGTGGAATGTGTTTTTATCCCCTGTGGGGTAGGTTTTCCATGGTGCTTATAGCAGAAATGGATGCAATGTGCTATCCATTTGGATATGGTTTGCTTTGAAAAGGCCTTCCTCTGCCCCTGCAGCAAAGCTGACTAGCAGCTGGTCAGATTTTCTAAGAGGCTTAGTCCTGTCCAGATAGAATCTAAGCTGTCTGTGCACATCCAAGGAATGCAATATCCTTTCCCCTTTGTTCTGGGGATTAGGGAAAAAGGTAGACAAATGAATGGACTGGTTCAGAGCCACACTAGATACCACCTTGGGCATAAATGATGGATTAGTCATGAGGGAAACCCTGTCCACATGGAAGATAATGAAGGGTTCCACTGCCATAATGGCCTGCAGTTCAGACACTCTTCTTGTAGAAGTGATGGCTAGAAGTAAAGCTGTTTTCCAAGAAAGAAATTTCAACTCTGCTGTAGCAGCTGGTTCAAAGGGGGGGGGGGTGAGCTTCTCTAACACAAAGTTTAGGTCCCAGGCTGGAGTGGGAGCTCTCTTTGGAGGATCCTAAATTTTTGGCCCCTCTAATGAATTGTTTTAGCAGTGGATGAGAGAAGAGGGGTGGCTCAGTATTGTAATGTGCTGATACGGCGGAGGAATGGAATCTTAATAGATGAGAAAGATAGGTCCTTGTGGAGCAGTTCTGTTAAATAATCTAGAATGAGGTAAACTGGGCACCGTTGTGCCCAACCCTTGAGACTGGCTCCAGGAACAGTATCTTTTCCACTTTTCTGAATTGGATTTTCTAGTGCTAGACCTTCTTGCCTCAAGAATGACATCCAGCATCTGCTTACTGAGGGTTGCTAGAGGTGAGCTCAGGGGAAGCGGAGGGTGCAGAATCTGGCCCACCCTGCTGGGACAGCAGGGAAGGAGTCTGAGGCAGGTGCCATGGTTGTAGCACTGTCAGACTGCGCAAAAGGGGATACTAGTGTTGGCATGGCCAGTCCGGTGCAATCAGAATGGTCTTTGGCTTGTCCTGTTTGATCTTTAGCAGGATCTTCAAGAGGAGAAGCAGAGGGGGGAAGGCATAAACTGAGAGGCCCTCCCAGGTAAAGGACAGGGCCATCTACTTTCCGAGCTTTGACAGTGGGGAGTTCTGGTGCAGTACTTTTTCAACTGGTGGTTCTGAGGGGAGGCAACAGGTCTACCTTTGGATTCCCCCATTTGCTCCTCAAGATTTTGAATATTTTGGGTTCCAGTTTCCATTCATGTGGGTCCATGAGATTTCTGCTTAAGTCGTCTGCCACTGAATTTAGTTTGCCTGGCAGGAACTGAGCTTGTAGGTTCACTTGGTTGCTCAAGGCTGTGTTCCACAGAGCCATGGCTAGTCTGCAGAGTGGGTTCTCCCTGCTTGTTAAAGTACCACATAACTGTGGTGTTGTCTGTCTTTACCAATAGTTGTCCTGGAAGAATAAGGTCTTTGAAGGCTGTCAGAGCATTCTGTACAGCTATTTCTTTTTGACTGACATGCAGGTGCATCTGTATTGGGTTCCATTTGCCCTGAATGCACTGCCCTGACCTGTGAGCCCCCCATGAATAGTCTGATGAGTCTGTTAGGGTTTGGGCAGCAGGAGGTAGAGTGAAAGGGAGTCCCTTGTTGTGGTTGCAGGCCTCTGCCCAGCAAAGGAACTCAGCCCCTAGGAAAGGGATGATCAGAATCATTGTTTCCAGGTCCTGAGAATGCAGATACCATAGACTTTTTAGATACCATTAAAAGTTTCCTCATATGCAGTCTTGCATATGGAATTAACAGAAAGTAAGAGGCCATGAACCCCAGGGCTTGCCGGATTTTCCTTGCAGATGGCTGGGTTTTTGTGGCCCGTAGGTTGTCAAATAAACTTGTTTCTCTAGAGTGAGGAATGCCATCTGGGAAGTTGTGTTCAATCTTGCTCCCAGGAATACAATCTGTTGGCAAGGTACTGTGTGTGACTTCTTCTCATTGATGTGTACCCCAGTGAAATTAAGTCTCTTGACAAATGCCAGGTGCTGTAACAGCAAGTCCTGAGACTCTGCCTGAATCAGGCAATCGTCCAAATATGGGAAAACCTGAATATTTCTCTGTCTGCAAAATGGAATAGCTGAAGCTAGGCACTTTGTGAATACCATGGGCGCAGTAGATAAGCCAAAGGGAAGTGCAGAACACTGATAGTGCATGGAGCCTACCCTGAAGCGTAGGTATTTCCTGCAAGACTCCCTTATTGGAATGTGCATTTTGAATTTTGGAACCACCAGAAAGGTGTCGAGGAGACAGGTCCAGGATAGTATGCCAGGAGTTCTTTTCTGGGAACCAGGAACAGTCTTGAATAGAAACCTTGTCCCCTTTGTTCTGCTGGGACAGGTTGAATAGCCTTGATGCTAAGGAGAGAGAAAGTACAGTTTTGTACCTACCATAAATGTAGATGTTGGAGTGTACACCCTGCTGCAGTCATCACACTTGGGTTATCCTGTCGTCAGGCGGTCCTGCAATTGGCCGGAATTCCAAAGTCTTGGTCCGGCGTCGGTTGCGGTCGCTTCTTCACTGACATCAGTGCGCCAGGAGTATACATATTGCATCCAACGCCATTTTCTTCAGTTTTTCTTGCCCCAGATGTCAGGTGCCCCCAAAAAGGTGGTCAGTAATTAGTACCAAATTAAGCAATTTTTGCACAAACACAAAATCCCTCCAGCTATAAGCAAATACATCAGGAAGGTAATGTAGAGATTTAGCCAGTTAGAACAGAAGGGATGGAGGGAGGGTAACCTGGACTGCAGCAGGGTGTACACTCTAACATCTACATTTATGGTAGGTACAAAACTGTACTTTGTTCATCGTGTTACCCTGCTGCAGTCATCAGACTTGGGTAGAATCCCAAAGCTAAGGATGGGTGGAGGAGTCGCAGAGGGTTAGAGGAGGCTAGAAGGCCCTACAGAACTGCAGTGGCGAAGCCAGCTCTAGTCTTAGAGTAAAGTGGTAGTGTTTGGTAAAGGTGTGTACTGAACTCCAAATTGCAGCTTCCAAAATCTCCTTGGTTGGAACCCCCCTAAGGAAGGCTGTAGATGTAGCTGTTGCCCTGGTAGAGTGGGGCCTAATGGTAGCAGGAACTGGTTTTCCATGATGGGTATAGCAAAAACTAATGCAATGTCCTATCCATTTGGAAATGGTTTGTTTTGATATAGCCTTCCCTTGTGAAGCTGTAGCATAGGATACAAAGAGCTGGTCAGATTTTCTGAAAACCTTAGTTTTATCCAAGTAGTAACCAAGTTGCCTGCGAATGTCCAAGGAATGCAGGAGTCTTTCTCCTTTGTTCTGTGGATTTGAGAAGAAGGTGGGTAAGTGGTTGGTTTGATTTAAAGCCACACTGGAAACCACCTTAGGCATGAAGGAAGGATTAGATCATAGAGAAACTGTCTTGATGGAAAATGAGGAAAGGTTCCACTGCCATTAGTGCCTGCAGCTGTGAGACTCTACTAGCTGAAGTTATTGTTAGCAGCAGGGCAGTCTTCCATGATAGAAACTGTAGATCTGCAGAGAAAGCTGGTTCAAAGGGAGGTAGCGTAAGTTTTTCCAGAACAAAATTGAGGTCCCATGTTGGTGTAGGTGCTCTCCTGGGGGTCCTAATGTTTTTTGCCACTCTGAGGAACTGCCTTAGAAGTGTATGTGAAAATAAGGGTGGATCCGTGTTGTAGTGGGCTGAAACAGCTGATGCATGGATTTTAATGGAAGAAAAAGAAAGTCCTTTGTGCAACATCTCAGTTAAATACTGTAGAATCTGAGGCATGTGAGGCTGAAATGTGTGTTTTGGCCTTTAGCTTTGTTCCAGGCGCAAAATCTTTTACATTTGTCCGAGTAGGCCTTCCTGGTGCTGGGCCTCCTAGCTTCCAGAATAACATCCATAACTGCTTGGGAAAGAGGAGCTGGCTGGATGCTTAGGTGATTTGCCACGCAGCCAGATTTAAGGTTTTAGCTGGCTGTGAAGAATCTGATCGTTTTGCTGTGTGAGCAAATGGGCAATTTGTGGTAAAACCCAAGGGGGACCCTGGGCCATATTCCTCAATAGTGGGTACCAGTGCTGGCGTGGCCAGTCTGGGGCTATGAGCATCAGTAGTGGTCTCCTTTCTGACTTTCAGAAGCACCTTTGTGAGGATAGGCAATGGAGGGAAGGCATATACTGTCAGGTTTCTCCAACTGAATGAGAGTGCGTCCATTTTCCAAGCTTGATGGTGAAGTGTCCTTGTACAAAATTTTGCCAGCTGATCATTGAGGACTGGCAAACGGGTCTATGTCTGGAAGGCCCCATTTTTGAGTTATCATTGCAAATACTTGTGGATCCAGTTTCCACTCGTGGGGATCCATGATGTTTCTGCTGAGGTCGTCTTGCCAATGTGTTCTTTTTTCCTGGTAGGAATTGAGCTTGTAACTGAACTTGGTAAGCCAGAGCTGTGTTCCACAAGGTCATTGCTTACCTGCCTAGAGGGTAGGAGTGTGTACCCCCTTGTTTGTTTATGTACCACATTACTGTGGTGCTGTCTGTCCTTATTGTAAGTTGTCCTGGATGTAATAGATTCTTGAAGGCTGTCTGAGCATTCTGTACAGCTAGCATCTCTTTTTGATTGATGTGCAGATTCCTTTGATCTGCAGTCCATACGCCTTGAACGCACCGTCCTGCCATGTGTGCCCCCCAGGCATAGTCCGATGCATCTGTTGTCATAATTTGCCTGGCTGGAGGCAAGGTGAAAGGCTGACCCTTGTTGAGGTGACATGCCTGTGACCAGCAGGTAGGCAGGGAATAAGAGATATCATTGTGTCCAAGCTGTGGCTGTGTTGAGACCATAAGCTTTTTAGGTACCACTGTAATTTCCTCATATGCAGTTTTGCAAATGGTATTAGTAGTATGCAAGATGCCATGAAGCCCAAGGCCTGCAGAATTTTTCTTGCAGGTAGTTGGGTCTTTGTTGCCATTGTTTTGAAATATTGAGTCAGTTGTAGTTTGTCTGGCGTCAGATAAGCCTTCTGGGCCGTTGTATTCAAGCTGGCACCCAGGAATGTCATATTTTGTGAGGGTACTAGTTTTGATTTCTTTTCGTTTACTGTGTACCCCAGGCAACTTAGATGTTTTACAAAAGCCAGATGTAAGAGAATGTCCTTGCTTTCTGCTTGGATGAGGCAGTCGTCCAGGTATGGGTATATTTGAATTCCTCTTTGTCTGCAGTATGCAGTTACTGGTGCCAGGCATTTTGTGAAGACCCTGGGCGCAGTAGATAAGGCAAAGGGCAGTGCAGAGAATTGGTAATGGGTTGAACCTGCAATGAAACGGAGGTATCTTCTGCAACTTTGATAGGGACATGCAGGTATGCCTCCTTGAGGTCCAACGTTACTAGCCATGCTTTCTTGCCCAACATGGGAAGAAGCTGCTGTAGTGTTAGCATCTTGAATTTGGGTACTTGTAAGAAGGTGTTTAGAATTGAAAGGTCCAGAACTGGTCTCCAGGCATTGTCCTTTCTGGGAACTAGAAAGAGTCTTGAGTAAAATCCTTGGCCTTACTCTTGCGTAGGTACCAGTTGAATGGCTCTCATATCCATGAGAGCTGTAATTTGTTTTTGTGCCTCTGCCCATTGATTTTGTGGCAGGTTTGGCATTCCTCTTTTCATTGGCAAGGTGTGAAAATGGAATCTGTATCCTCGTGAAATTATGTCTAGGACCTATTTGTCCTTTGTGACAATGTGCCAGTTGTCTGAAAAAAGTGCGAGTTTTCCTCCCAAGGGGGCTGCTAAGAAAGTGTTGCTTGGCTAGATGAGGTGCAAGTCATTGAGTTTGCCTTCCGGTAGTTTGGGACTTGTCTTCTCCCTTCTTTGTTGCAGTGCCCCATTGTCGAGGTTTGTATTGGGTTTGTGGTTGTCCTCTGCCTCTTGGACGTCTGTATTTACCCCTCTGTGGTCTGTCAGCTGGAAAGGACCAATTTTTTGTTGGCCAATTTCTGCTGAAGCGAGGGGGCTGTACCTGTAGAAAATCTTTGACTGTCTGCATAGATTTTGCCTTATCCTCCATTTTCTTTAAGACTTGTTCTGCTTTAACTCCAAAATGAACATCCTGCTGTAAGGGAGCATCTAGAAGCTTTGCTTTAACATGATCAGGCAGAGTTTGTTCCTTTAACCAAGCATGCCTACGTATAACAGACCCAGTAACAGCTGCTCTGCAGGAAGCCTCCAAAGAATCAAACCCACATTGTAAAGTATGTTTGCCCACCTGTTCAGCTGCATGCAACAGATCCTGCATTTCTTTCAATTCAGACTGTTGAGGGAGTGTGCTCATTTTCTGTTTTAACTGAGACATTAGAAATTGCTGATATTTTAGCATGTGAAATTGGCAATTTAGTGCCCTCATAGCTAGAGTGGCTGAGGTGTAAACCTTTTTCCCCCACCTGTCTAGTGCTCTGGAGTCCCTTTCAGAGGGTACAGGATTTTTTGCCATAAAAGCCTTAGCCCCTTTGGGACCCTGGGAGATAGTCTCTGGATCAGCAACAGGGCTTTTATAAAGGAATTTGTGGGAATCAGGCACTCTATAGTATCTGTCAGGTTTGGTTGGAGCAGGAGGCAGAGAATCTGGGTTCAAACTGGATTCTAAGTAAACATCATCCACAATGTCTAAAACTGGGGGGATGGCAAGTGGTCTGTGCTGGGGAAGTAAAAGAAACTCTGAGACTTTTCTTTGAGTCAGAGTAGTCCTGACCTTCCCAGTGAAAATGTTCCCTCATAGCGTGTAAAGTTTCCCCAAAGGAGTAGTCTTCAAGAGGAAAAGCTGAGGGAATAGAATCCTCAGCATCAGAATCTTCATAAGGGGAGAAGGAGTAATCTTGGTCCTCAGAGGAGCCTGAGGAAATCAGGAGAGGCATAATCTTCCTCTTGTCTAGGCCTTTTGTCGTGTGGGGGTTGGGAACCCCTGATTAAAGAGATCAAATCTTCAGCCATTTTGAGCATCTGTTTCTTAGGCATGGGGCATTGAACTGGAGACTGAAGTGCAGTCTTTTTAGGTTTAATAGGAGTCTTAAGCTTAGGATACGTTTTTATGGTGAGCGTCTGAAAACGCCTTCAGAAACCAAAGGTGTTTCTGCAGCACCGACATCTTTCTGTAGTGTCGTCGGTAGGGGCTAAACAAAATGGCTACGTTGGCCTAGCACTCTCCGCCAAAGGCTCCAAAGCGGTCTCAGGTTCCAGATCTGCGGTAGTCAGGGGCTGCGTCGGAGCCTCGCTGAAAACCGGTGAACTGGAGACCGGTCCAGCCGAGGCCTCTGAGTCTGGCTTGGGCATAGGCTGCCTGTCCTTATCCTTGTGTTTTTTGTGCACGCCGGTAGTCGGTTGCTCCGACGGCATTGTGTAGTTAAATTTTCTACCGAAGTAGTGTCATGCGAAATCAAAGCGTCTTTTTATAGTACGTTTATTAAACCTAGCACAAAAACGACAACCAGTGACGTCGTGGTCTGGGCCTAGGCAAGGTATGCATTAAGAATGAAAATCCTTAGGAGGTATTTGCTTCCCACAAGAAATACAATTGTTAACTTTTTCTGACATCCGTCTGAGGCAAGAAAAGTTTCCACAACAGGGTACTTAGCTTTATTGAAGACTTCCAATCTGAAATTTGACTTCGAAAATCTCAGGTGTCGGCCGACCGGCACTTGCGAACTGCTTCTGCTTCGAGCACCTCGCGGCAAGAAAGACTGAAGAAAATGGCGTTGGATGCAATATATATACCCCTGGCGCACGGACGTCAGGGAAGAAGCGACAGCAACCGACGCCGGACCAAGACTTTGGAATTCCGGCCGACTGCAGGACCGCCTGATCACAGGATAACCCAAGTGTGATGACTGCAGCAGGGTAACACGATGAACATCTTGTTTTTGAGCTTCCGCCCACTGGTTTGGGGGGGGGGGTTCTGGACATCCACTTGGAGATGGGAGAGAGTGGAAGTGGAATCTGTATCCTAGGGAAACTGTTTAAAACCCATTTGTCTTGGGTAATGAATTCCCAGTATTTTGCATGCAGGGCGAGCTTTCCTCCTAAAGGTGCAAGTAGTTGAGCAAGGCTTAGAAGAGCTAAGTCATTGTGCAATTTTTCCATAGGGGGTGGCTTACTACTCCCTGCTTTGGAAGTGGGAGCTACCCACTGCTTAGATCTGTGCACAGCCTAAGACTGAAGTCTTGGTGGTCTGCTGCTCCTGGGTTTGGACTGAAGGCCTGGAAGGGACTGGAAAGGACCAGTTCTTTGAAGGCCAGTGCCTACTTAATCTAGGTGGCTGTACTTGTAAGAAATCTTTAACAATTTGCATAGATATAGTTTTTTCCTCCATTCTTGAGGACTTCTTCCGCTTTGCTGCCAAAAAGGCAGTCTTGGTTTAAGGGTGCATCCAGTAATTTAGCCTTAACATGATGGGGCAAGTTTTGTTCCTTAAGCCAAGCATGCCTTCTAAGTAGAGACCCAGTGACAGCAGCCCTGCAAGAATGCTTCTAAAGCATCAAAACCACATTGCAAAGTATGTTTACCAACTTGGTCAGCAAAATGCATCAACTCTTGTAAATCTTTGGGTTCAGCACAGTCAGGAATCAACATCATTTTCTGTTTAAGTAGTCCCATAATATATTGCTGATACTTTAACATATGAAACTGGCAATTGAAAGCCCTAATGGCCAGAGTACTGGAGGTATAAACCTTCTTACCCAGTCTGTCTAAAGCCCTAGAATCCCCATCAGAAGGGGTAGGGATTCTTGGCAGTAGTAGCCTTGATGCTTTTAGGTCCCTGGGAAATGGTCTGTGGATCTGCAGTAGGATTCTTGAAGAGGAATTTGAGAGAGTCAGGTACTCTATAGTACCAGTCAGGTTTCCTGGGACTTGGAGGCAAAGTGTCTGGGGTACAGCTGGATTCCAGGAAAACATCTACAATCTCCAGAACACGAGGGATAGCTAGAGGCCTGTGCTGAGGCAGGTTTAAGAATTCCCCAAGTCTCTTTTTGGACTGTGAATAGTCCTGGCTTTCCTAGAAGAAATGTTCCCCAAGGGTATGCAAAGTTTCACCAAAAGAAAAATCCTCTGGAGGGGAAGGAGAGAGAATGGAATCCTCTGCAACAGAATCCTCATAACTAGATAAGGGTAAATCCTGGTAGTCAGAAGAGAGATCAGATTCCTGATCATACGGAAAATCAGTTCTAGGTCTCAGAGGGGAAAGGCTGGCTTCCCCTAATTAAGGTAATAAGGTCTTCAGCCATTCTAGTTTGTTTTTGAGGCATGGTGGGCCTGAGAAAGCACTTTGGTCGTTGGTATTGTAGGGGTAGTGCAAACTTTAAGCCTGAGGAATTCGGTAGTTTTAGCTTGAAACAAAGTTAGTTTAATATGAAAATCCGTAGGCCTGAATACACCCTCAGAAGCTAGTGTCTGCACAGCGGCTCCAGACCCATCCAAGGTAGACATCCGCAGGTTCCATAGTCGAAGAAGCAGCTCGCGGCATACTGGACTCCGAATGGGTCACAGCAGAAGCCTGCGAATCTGTAGAAGTGGGTATCAGGCTGCGAAAGCACCTCACTGAGTACCGGTGGACTGGCGACTAGCTTAACGTTAGAGTCATCGGCAGTTTTGGACCTATGCGGTCTCTCACTTTATCCTTACGTTTCTACGGAAGATCAGTAGTTGAATGGCTTAACCAAGCCATTTCAGAGTACAGAGATAGAGAACGAAAGTATTTAGCTACAAAAATAGCCAGACGACGAATAGTGCGGATGTTGAACAAGGCACAAAACCGACAGCGGGGGACATTGTGGTCTGGGCCTAAAACAGATGACAGTAATAATGAAAATCTCAATGAGGTATTTGCTTTCCACAGGCAAGACTATTAATTTTTCTGACATCGATTAAAGCAAGAAAAAAGGATCCCCAACGGAGTACTTATATTTTTGAAGACTTCAGGTCTGAAACTCGAAAATGAAAATTTCAGGAGTCTGCCAACCGGCAACTTGTAAACTGCTTCTGCTTCGGGAATGGACGGCAGGAAAGACTGATGTAATGGCTTAGGCTGCATGTTTTATACCCCTGATGTCATGGAAAAAGCGACAGCATCAGACACAGAAATCTGAAGACTCTGGTATTCAGGCTGGCTGACGGCTACCTACAGGCAGATAACAAAATGCGATGAATGCAACAGTGAAACACGAAGAACATCCACCAATCACTTTGTGAAATAAGAAAGGACACTGGTGCAGGCTGATGGACTGAATGTCCTGAAGAAGTCCTCAGTATAAGGGGGATCCAACTGCCAAGAAAGCTCGAAGATAGACTAAACCACCCGCTGCATTCATCCAGCTCCAAAGCACTGGAAAGATGCAGTGACACTGATTCCCAAGATAATCTAAAATACTTCATCTGTATAAAAAGGACAGCCACTGTCTTCCCATTTTTTGGGGGAGGGGGGGACTAGGATGCCAATCATTTACAAAAGTGACAGGAAGAGAGCAAACATGCACTAATCCAGAGGTATAAAACTGGAATTGCGTGGCAGTGTGTTTTCTAAAAGACTATCATATTTACTTACTTACCAGTAAATGGGTTACAAAACACAGCATTCTAACAATATAGCTTTGTAGCACACTGGTCCAGTTTCTCAGCTCTTCTTATAGTCATGAAATCCCACAAGACCCTGTACTATGACTTTTTTCATCTCCTAGTTTTACAACAATTTAGCAAAGCATTTGATTATAGCCTTCATAATCTATCAAAAAATGACTGGACAACTTAAAAGTTTATTCATACCTTGCAATCTGGAACAATAAAACTGGTGGTAATAGAACCTAAGGCAATAACTAAACAGCACTGAACAAAGAAGAAGCTTTACAGCAATGTACCTCAGGAGTCCTTTGAACACAAACTGTTCAATACATTTTTCTCAGAGTTTAGTTTGCTAATTAAAGTAAACTTGGTGCAATCACTATAAAACCAACCTACTACTGACAGTCTTGATTTCAGAAGCATATCTAAAATATCAAAAATCTCACCAATAATGACTTTTGTTAATACTACTTTCCCTGGAGACATTCACTGTGAATTAACAGTACCACCCTGAAAACAGTACAATACTATTAAGATTATGGTATACAGATATAACATTTGAACTTTATATGTACTGCCTCCTAACTATTTGAAAATCCATTACAAGCAGGCACACAAGTGAAGATTACATTTCACAATAATGTGTCCTCTAGTAAGATGCTGTGTGGGTGTGCATTCGTGTAACACTCATTACTACTGTACAGCTCAGAGTCCACAGATGCTTTATTTGCAGGAGCCAAGACGTAAGAATCATAAAAAAGGAAGATAAACGTATCAAGTCCTTGTATCAAAATACAAACGTCTTGGGTATGGGTTATGTAAATTCTCCCCTACTCTAAAACTTCAACTCTACAATTTAGTATTTACCTATTCCTCAGAGTAGCCAAAAAGCCCATATGACTTCTCATCCTGATCAGTCTTACTCTATTTGTGAAGAAATCAGACAAAATCCATTAAAGTGGACTATGAAGGAATACTCTACTGTACCGCAGTGGAATGGACTGTTGACTCCAAATAATTTGCAACCAAAGTCTACCTGAAGAAAAATACAAACCAAAGTATCATCATACACATGCATTCTGTACAGACATCAAGCTTAAAAGCTGTGGTCGCATCTGCTTAAACCCTAGTAAAAAAAATCTCTACACCACTTCCTAACAGATCCAATGGACTGGTAAAAGGACACATGTCCGTCAAGTCCATCCGTCTGTGCGTGTGCATCTGCCCACCCATCTGCGTGCATCCGTCCATCTCAGTGTCCGTCTGCATGTGCTCAGGGAGTGGTCTTGACAAGTGTGAGTCTATGCTCAGAGGAGGTTCTGATGTTGAATACTTGCTTTAACAAAATGGGAAGCTTCGCAACAGCAGGAAGTAGCTTTGGGGCCTTCAACTGTGTTGAGGGAGCAAAAAAGTTATCTATGTCCCGAAAGTCCATTATGCTTCCTGGAAGGCTGTCCACGAGGAGTGCCTGTGTAGTGGGGTCAGTGAGACAGTAAAGTCTGAGCTCTTGTACAACACACAGAACTGCTGTACACAGTTACTCACATTCATGGCAAGACAGAATCTCACAAATATTTTGTTCATTACCACGTATGCTAACAGAAAGCATAGAGCTGACCGACACACCCCATTGCGTGGAGCAGAAGCATCATGACTAGATGTAGTTAAAACACTGTGCTTATGAGATGCCATCGCACCTGTAACAGTAAAACATTTGACTGCTGTATGCACAGGTAATGTTGCTCTAATTGTTTAACTGTTGGACTGACCAATAAAACACATCAAATGCACAATATGTATTGTCCTGCAGATACTGTAATTGTGCATTCACAGCTAGACACCTATAAATCACAGTGACAGCTCCACAGTACCAATCTCACATCCAGTCACATGAATTGGAGACCACACCATGCAGTGCCACTGAAAAAAAACAATTGTGCATCTGGAAGAGTACACTTGGGCATCTAATATTCACTGCACACTCTTCTTTTATGAATAAGTACTTTGGTGAGTGGTATGGACTGCAACACCAGCTCTGCCAGGGACTACAGACCAAGCTTGTAAGATTTTTTTTCTTGATGTTACACAAGTGAAATGTCAGGCACATTTAAAACCCTTCTAAAAAACAAGGCCAGGAATGATAAGTCTGACCTTGAACAAAAGCAACTAGACTAGAAATATTCTTAAGCCCATGACATGCCTTTGCAGAAACTGTCTTTGATTTTTGTTTTTGTCCAAGCTAAAAACATCAAACCTATTCTTGGCAAACCATGAACATAAAAATAAAAGCAACTCACAGTACCCTTTGTAACTTAATTGAGAAAAAGTGCAGTTGCGTACACTTACCATAAATGTAGATGTTAAAAGTGTATTCACTGTTGCAGTCATTACATTTAAGTTAGCTGCTTGCAGTACCCCTCAGTCGGCCCGATTAACAAAGTCTTGGGTCCTATGACGGTTGCTCTCTTCTTCCGGGATGTCAGTTCGTCAGGGGTATAACACATGCAGCCAACATCATTACATCAGTTTTTCTTGCTCCAGATGTCAGGTGCCCCCCTAATGGGCAGCAATTAAATCTATAAATATACAAGGTTACACCTCAAACAAAAAAGTAAATGCACCAAAAAGCTTTTAAGCATTGAAAATGAGAGAAGAGGTATAGCCAAAAAAAGTCAGGGGGCTGGAGGGAGGGTAACCAGGACTGAAACAGTGAATACACTAACATCTACATTTATGGTAAGTGTACACAACTGTACTATGTTCTTCATGTTTCACTGTTGCAGTCATTACATTTGGGTAGATTCCCAAAGCTAAGGATGGAAGGAGGAATTTAGATAGCACTAAGACCAGCTATAAGGCCCTGCAAAACTGCAGTGGCAAAGTCAGCTCCGGATTTAGAGAAAATTGGCAAATGGTAATGCTTGGTGAAAGTATGCACAGAACTCCAGGTAGCAGCTTCTAGGATGTCCCCAGTAGGTACGCCTCTGAGAAAGACTGTAGAGGTAGATGCAGCCCTGGTTGAGTGGGGTCTGATCCCCACTGGGATAGGTTTTCCATGGTGCTTATAGCAGAAATGAATGCAATGGCCTATCCATTTGGAAATGTTATGCTTTGAAATAGCCTTCCCCTCTGTCCCTGCAGCAATTGCCACCAGCAGTTGTTCAGATTTCCTTTGAGGTTTAGTACTGTCCAAGTAGAATTCTAAGTTGTCTGTACACATCTAAGGAGTGCAGTATCCGTTCCCCTTTGTTCTGTGGATTAGGAAAGAAGGTTGACAAATGAATGGACTGATTAAAGGCCACACTGGATACCACCTTTGGCATGAGAGAGGGACTGGTCCTGAGGAACACCCTGTCCGCATGAAAGATGATGAAAGGCTCCACTGCCATAAGGGCCTGTAATTCAGATACCCTTCTTGCTGAAGTGATGGCTAAAAGGGAAGCGGTTTTCCAAGAAAGGAATTTTAAATCTGCAGTAGCAGCTGGCATGAAAGGAGGAAGGGTGAGTTTCTCCAATACAAAGTTAAGGCCCTAGGCTGGAGATGGAGCTCTCCTGGGTGGTCTTAAAATTTTGGCCCCTCTGAGGAACTGCTTGAGCAGTGGATGAGAGAAGAGGGGAGCTTCTGTGTTATAATGAGCTGAAATGGCTGAGGTGTGACTTTTCGGTTAAGTATTGTAAAATCTGCGGTAAATTGGGCACTGCTGTGCTCATCCCTTGACATTGGTTCCAGGAACAGCATCTTTTCCATTTTTCAGCGCAAGATTTTCTAGAACTAGGCCCCCTTGCCTCTAAAATGACTTCCATCACTGGTTTACTGAGGGATGGTAAAGGAGAGCTTGGGTAATTAAGCAGCCTGCTAGGTTCAGTGTTTGAAGCGGAGGGTGCGGAATCTGGTTCTCCTGCTGAGACAGCAGGGTAGGAGTCTGAGGCGGGTGCCATGGGGCCAACAGTGACAAACTGCACAGGAGGGGGTACACCAGTGATGGCGTGGCCAGGCTGGTGCAATCAAAATCATCCTTGGTTTGTCTTGCCTGATCTTTAGTAGTAATTTGGAGAGCAGAGGCAGAGGAGTAAAAGCATAAACTGATAGGTTTTTCCAGCTGAAGGCCAGAGCATCCACCTTCCAAGCTTGTCTGTGGGAAGTCCTTGTGCAAGATTTTTCCAAATTATAGTTCTGGGGGGAGGCAAACAGGTCTATATCTGGGCTCCCCCATTTGCTTGTCAATATGTTGAAAATCCTTGGTTCCAATTTCCACTCACATGGGTCCATGAGGTTTCTGCTTAGCCCGTCTGCCAGTGTATTTAGTTTTCCTGGCAGGAACGGAGCTTGTAAATGCACTTGGTAGCTCAAGGCTATGTTCCACAATGCCATGGTTAGTCTGCAGAGGGGGTAAGAATGTGCACCCCCCTGCTTGTTTATGTACCACAACAGTGGTGTTGTCCGTCTTTACCATTAATTGTCCTGAAAGAATGTTGTCTTTGAAGGCTGTCGGGGCATTCTGTACAGCTAACATTTCTTTATGACTGATGTGAAGGTGCATTTGAATTGGGTTCCATTAGACCTGAATGCACTTCCCTGCCAGGTGTGCCCTCCCATGTACAGTCTGATGAGTCTGTTAGGGTTTGGGCGGCAGGGGTTAGTGTGAATGGTAGTCCATTGTTTTGGTGGCAGGCCTCTGCCCACCAAAGGGACTCTAGGCATAGACAAGGAATGATAGGAACCATTGCTTCTAGATCCTGAGAATGTTGACAACATAAGCTTTTTAGATACCATTGTAGTTTCCTCATATGCAGTCTTGCATATGGAATTAGAAGAATGCAGGAGGCCATGAACCCCAAGGTTTGCAGTATTTGCCTTGCAGAGAGAGCAGGGTTTTTGTGGCCACTTGTTTGAAGTAGGTTGTCAAGTGAATTTGTTTCTCTGGCGTGAGGAAAGCCATCTGGGAAGTTGTATTCAAGCTTGCTCCCAGGAATATAATTTGTTGACAGGGTACCAGGTGTGATTTCTTTTCGTTTATGGTGTACCCTAGACAAGTTAGCACCCTTTGTACAAAAGCCAGATTATTCAAAAATATGTCCTGGTTTTCTGCCTGAGCTAAACAATCGTCCAGGTATTGGTTTGAATATTTCTTTGCCTGCAAAATGCAATGACTGCAGCTAGGGACTTTGTGAATACCCTGGGCACAGTAGATAAGCCAAAGGGCAGTGCAGAGAACTGATCGTGGGTGTAGCCTCCTTTGAAGCATAGGTATCTTCTGCAAGATTCCCCAATTGGGATGTGAAGGTATGCTTCTTTTAAATTTAGTGTTGCCAACCAGGCATCTTTGTGCTTAGCATAAGAAGCAACTGGTGAAGAGTCAGTATCTTGAATTTTGAAATCACCAAAAATGTGTTTAGAGAAGGCAGGTCCAGGATAGGACGTCTTGAATCGTCTTTTCCTAGGTAGCGGGAGAAATCTCGAGTAGAAACCTCGTCCCTTTTCTTCTTCTGGTACCAACTGAATAGCCCCTATGCTTAAGAGAGAGCACTTGCTTTTGGGCCTCTGCCCACTGATTTGGTGGTATATCCGGCCAACCGCTTGGAGTTGGTAATGTGTGGAAGTGAAATCTGTATCCTTGGGACACTATTTATAACCCATTTGTCCAGGGTAATGAGTCCCCCCCAGTTCTTTGCATGAAGTTCAATCTTTCCCCCCAAAGGGGCAGTCAGTTGAGAAGTGCTTGGAAGTTTTAAAAAAAAGTCAGAGACAGTTTACCATAGGGGGGAGTTTTATTACTCCCAGATTTGGAAGTGGAGGCCTCCCACTACTTAGTCCTGTGCGTCCTCTGGGACTGAAGCCTGGATGCTCTGCTGGATCTAGGTTTGGACTGAGGAGGTCTGGAAGACGCAGGAAAGGACCAATTCTTAGAAGGCCAATGTCTACTAAATTTTGGAGGTTGTACTTGTAAAAAAATCTTTAATGGTTTGCATAGATTTAGCTTTTTCCTCCATCTTTTTAAGAACAACTTCTGCCCTGTTGCCAAACAGGCGGTCCTGATTTAAGGTAGCATCTAGTAATTATGCTTTAACATGATCTGGCAAGGATTGCTCCTTAAGCCAAGCATGCCTTCTAAGTACAGACCCAGTTACCACAGCCCTGCAAGATGCCTCTAGTGAAGCAAAACCACATTGCAATTTATGTTTTCCAACTTGTTCAGCAGAATGCATTAAATCCTTATTTTCAGCACAATCAGGAAACAACAATTTTCAGTTTAAGCAATCCAGTAATATGCAGCTGATACTTTAACATATGAAACTGGCAATTCAAGGCCCTAATGGCCAAAGTTGCAGAAGTGTATACTTTCTTACCCCATCTATTTAGCGCCATGGAGTCTCTAACAGAGGGGGTAGGATTTCTGGCAGTAGTAGCTTTAATGCCCTTGGGTCCCTGTGAAATGGTTTCAGGATCCGCAGTAGGATTTTTGAAAAGAAACTTGTGAGAGTCAGGAACGCTGCAATATCTATCAGGTTTTCTGGAAGCAGGAGGTAGAGAGTCAGGAGGGCCATGCGAGATTCTGAAAAGGCATCATCAACTATGTCCAGTACAGGGGGAATAGCTAAAGGCCTGTGCTGGGGCAGCAGTAAGAAATCCCTAAGCCTCCTTTTACAATCAGAGAAATCCTGACTTTCCCCAACAAAAATGCTCCCTGAGAGTATGCAAGGTTTCACCAAAAGAGAAATCCTCTGGGAAGCAGAAGGAACAGAGTCCTTAGCATCAGAATCCTCATAGGTAGATAAGGGTAAATCCTGGTCATCAGAGGAAACAAATTTCAGAATCCTGGTCAGAAGTATCATAAGCAAACTCAGTCCTAGGTCTCTTAGAGGGGGAAGGTTGGCTTCCCCTGATTAAAGTAATAAGATCTTCAGTCATTCTTATTCGTTTTTTAGGCATAGAGGCCTGACCATGCGGGTCTGGGTGTCAGTTTTCTAGGCATGGTTCGAGTTTTAGGCCTTGAAGAAGAAAATGGCAGCGGCTTAGTATGCAAGTCAGTAGGCCTGAATACACCCTCGGAAGCTGGTGCCTGCACAGCAGTTCCGGACCCATCCAAGGTAGAGACATCCACAGGTTCTACAGTTGAAGCATCTCGCAGCATACCGGACACCAAATGGGTCTCAGTAGAGACCTGCGAATCTTAAGTAGCAGGCATCAGGGGCTGCGAAAGCACCTCACTGAGTACCGGCGAACTGGGCGGCCTGTCTCTGTCTATCTTTGCGTTTGTTCGGAATGTCAGTAGTTGAATGGCTTACCGAAGATATAGCAGGATAATTGAACAGAGGACCAAAATATTTAGAAGTGCAAATATACAGACAACGGATAGTTCGTGGTTTAAATAAGGCAAAACTGACAGCAAGGTACGTCGTGGTCAGGGCCTAGGCAAGGAATACAGTACGAAAGAAAATCTTTAAGAGGTATTTGCTTTCCACAAGAAATGCAATTATTTACTTTTACTGACACCGGATTAGAGCAAGAAAATGTTTCCCCAACAGGATACTTAGCTTTTAGTTGAAGACTTCGGTTCTGAAACTCGAAAATGAAAATTTCAGGAGTCGGTCGACCGGCACTTGCAAACGGCTTCTGCTTCGGGCACTGCACAGCAAGGAAGACTGATGTAATGACGCAGACTGCATGTTTTATACCCCTGATGACCTGACGTCACAGAAGAGACAGCAACCGACATAGGACCCAAGACTTGGTTAATCAGGCCGACTGAGGACTACTGCAAGCAGATAACCGAAATGTAATGACTGCAACAGTGAAACACGAAGAACATCCACTGACATTTAGATTTTCTAATCTAACAAGACAGAGATGATGCTGCAATGGATACCAATTTCCAGTTGAGAATTTACAATCTTACTTAAATATGCTACCACTGCACATAAACCCAGTATGAATTATGGGAGACAACATGGTATTAGAAACCCAAAACACGGAGAAATTAAACAAGAAAAGAAAATCACATCAGAAATACAGCTACTTTAAGCCATTATGGAATATAACAAATAAAAACTACGATGAGCATGGACTGACACCATTAAAGAGGAAACCCCTAAAAGCCGAAGAAAACACCAAAGTGTTAAAGCTCTCTTCCTCTCCCCAAAAAGGACACTTCACACTCTGCTAACAGAAGGGTACTTTTCCAATGAATTTGTTCACTCACTGCTTTCAGTTTACTTCAGTGTTTTCTACACCACTCACTCAAGTTTCCACCAAGGAAAAAATGTATTGCAGCAGGGTCTCCCACGACGGCTACTTTTAAAGTGGTGCTCTAACATCACTGTTACAGAAAATATCTCATCCTTAAGGTATATCGTTTTTACTGGGCCTGTCTTAACTGTCATGTAGACTGAGTGCAAGAGCAATCATGAAATCAGTTTCCTGCAATAAAAGCTGTTACTACGTTTGTTTCTTCTAATACAAAAACAAAAAGAGTACTCACTGACTGACAACACACTATTTACAGTTATCACACTATAACCCAACATAATACACCTAGCCATAAATTCCTTTTAACTTCTCTTGTAGAATACCCCCCCAAAGCTCTCAAGATTTTCTTACCCAATTATAAAATTCATAAACTCCTTAACTTGAGTTGGGGGGCACCCTGCATTTACCTATGTTGATATAAAGCACTGCATGTGCCCTCTGCATGATGCAATTCACTTAAAACTTCAAGAAAACCACCAACAGTAATGAGGATATTTTTCAGGTTATGACCTGCATCTACTGCACCCATTATATACACGTACGTAATTAAATAGCAAAAACATTAATGAGTGATGCACAATGGCTGCAGTGTATAAACCAACTCAGTTTAAAAACTCAAGGTTGCAGCGCACACACAAGGTAAATCCCTAGTTTATACTGGAGGCTTCACAGCATAGCTCTGTTAACACAGGTTGTGTAAGCCATTATTCACTTTGACAGAAGCAATCTTAGGAAAATGTAAAGTGTGCAAGAGCAGCAACTCTTGTTGACAATACAGCAATAACCTGTAGAGTCTAATGACAGAGCACTCTGCATTTTTGTTTTAACTGTCTAAATGCCAAATAATTTAGAGGTGGCCTAACCCAGCTATTTCCATTGGGACTGTCATAATGCCCAGCATAAACACTGCTGCTGCCACAGCTTAGTTAACTTTACACATCTATGTCATACAAACACATTAAGCTTTCATAACCACTATCAAAATCACCACTAAATGTTTCTTAATGCAAAGTTATTCTATGGTCTTCTACAAAACATGAGAAAATGGAAATGCACATCATACAGCACTCCAAATCAGCAATTCACCAGCATAAAGACTAGAGCTAAGTGAAAGGAATGCCATGAAGCTTATTTGCTATTTTTCAGATAAGACAAATATGTGCAGAGAATAAAATGCCAGGTACATTACCACATGAAATTTCCCTATGCAGAAGCTGAAGAGAATATACATAGCACATAAAACAAGCATATCACATACAAAGGAATAAAAACATATCAAACTACAGAAAAAACAAATCAGTCGAACTTTTTACAAAAGTGAAAAATGTTTCTACAGGGAGGGCCCCCTCCCCCCAAAATCAACACTCTCACATCTCAATGTACTAAAAACTTCAGATTGGTCATCTCTGGGATGAGAAAATACTTAAGTACTGCAAGCACAAATTTAGTATTTCCAGTGAAGTTTTGCTATTAATACACAACTATTTGGAGCAAAGTTAAGTTCCGCAATAAAGCTCCTTTTAAAACTAGTACACACACACACACACCTGCATAAACTAATGTATGTATGACGAGTGAATTTGAAATAAATACCACCCCATCTCGCTTGCACCTTCATATACTAACTAGGTTGAAATCTGATACCACCTTGCCTTCAAAAATACCAAACATGCAATAACAAAATATAAATAACAGTAACACTCTACTTCCCCTACAGGGCTGCTACTGAGTGCCAAGGTACAGACACACACATGCAGTAAGATATCTCCATGCATCAATCTATGCAAGACTTTTCCATAGCCTAGTGTAAAAAGGCCAGTATGGATTTAATCTGGAAATTACATTTGTGCAAATATACTCACCACAACTACAGAGGTTCAGATAGGATAACTGCTGCAAAACAATTCTTTATCCATGGGAAGAAGTAGACATCTACCCTTCGAGAGGATTCCAGAAATTTCAGACAGATTTATGTACTTACCATAACTTGGCATATGTGCTATTCAGCATCCTTAATCAAACTGGGTCTTGGATCCGACCTCGGACCAGATCTGGCAACGGTCAGACAGATCCAGAGCTCAAGCTCCTCCCCTTCCCATAATCTCCTACTTTCTAACCCACAGATCAAGTTTGCAAAACCAATGGAAATGCAGAAGAAACTGTGCAAAGACGAAAAACATTCAAAATACCAGCCACTCCAGCTTGCCAGAACCCTCAGAAGGAAGGGGGAAGGAGGGCAGGAATGTGATGACTACACTGGATAGCGCAGATGCCAAGTTACGGTAAGTACATAACTATCGGATACTATCCATGTCATTAATCATCACAAATGGGTCAGAGTCCCCAGTATGTACCCTGGGTAGCCTCAAGGAAGGATATGCCGGAGCAGTGTAACCAAAGGAAGCTCTGTTCCTAGACACTAAATCCAAATTTGTAGTGTGAAATGAAAGTGTGTGGATTAGACCAAGTCCACCAGCACAAATCTCATCCAGGGAAAGTCTAGTCAAGAAGGCAGAAGTAGCAGCAACAGACCTAGAAGAGTGGGGCCTTAACTGGTCTGGAAAATTCCAAATGCCTACTATCATAAATGTAGGCAATACAACCAGCAAGACACCTGGAAAGTCACTTTGGAAACTGCCTGGCCCTTTCTGTTCTGAGACAAGGCCACAAAGAGCTGGTCCAACTTCCTAAATTCCTGAGTTCTTTGCAGATATAAAATGTAACTGCCTGTGAATGTCTAAACAATGCAAGATATATTCTCCCCTAGAGTAATTAGGGAAGAAGACCAGTAGTTGAAAAGATTGAGGTTAGCCTCTGAAGCCACTTTGGGAAGAGAGGAAGGATTTGTTCAGAGGGACATCCTATCCTTATGAATGATCATGAACGAAGGCCTAAGGTTTAGGGCTTGGAGTTCTAAAACCCTTTTGGCAGAAGTAACGGGCAATAAAAAAGGCAGTCTTCCAAGCAAGGAACTTAGAATCACAAGAAGCAGCCGGTTCAAATGTTTTTTGCATCAGGGACTGCAGCACCAATGTCAAGTCCCATGGTGAGAATGGATTCTTAACAGACAGTCTAAGACAGACAAAATCCTTTTAGAAAGGCTTTGCATAGCTTAGAAAAAAGGTAGGCTCCACATTCAGATGGAAATTAGAAATGGACGCTAACTGGAGCTTAATGGCAGAAAAACTTGTCACATATTGAAAAAGGGAAGATAAGAACAGTAAAATATCAGGAATAGGGGCCGAAAAAAAGGTACAGATTGCATTCTCGCCCAAATAGAAAACTTTTCCATTTGCTTGGATAGACATTTGTAGATGGCTTTTGAGACACCAAGATAATGCTCTTCACCAGGGAAGGAAGCCTGGACTGCAAAAGGATTACTGGAAGTGGAGAAAATAGAAGTTATGTACTCACCATAACGTTCCATCTGAGTAGATAATTCATTTGTCTGCAACCTGTGGGTGTCAGATCCGACCCGGCAGCTTTCCAAGCTCCAAGATCTGAGCTCCTAGCTCCTCCCCCTACCCATAATCCCCAAGTACCAACCACATTACATCAGATCGTTTTTTTTGCCTCACCAACTCGAGACAGAAACCAACTCCAAATGATCAGAAAAAATTCCCCGAGGTTCGAGGGGATGGCAGGGGGGGGGGTCAGTTGCAGACAAATGAAGTATCTACTCAGATGGAACGTTATGGTGAGAACTTCTATATCTGAAGTAGTTGCTTCATTTGATCTGTAACCTGTGGGACAGAGTCCCCAGCTAACCTATAGAACCTGGATGGTCCTTACGGAAGGATATTCCGAAGCACCGCGGAGCCAAAAGAAGCCCTACTCCTGGAAATGATATCCAGTTTGTAATGAGAAATGAAGGTATGAGATGAGGACCAGGTAGCTGCTGAACAAATATCATCTACTGGAACCCTAGACCAAAAGGCTGTTGAGGTAGCTACAGATCTTGTGGAATGAGCACGGACGCCAACAGGAGCTGGCTTCCCAGATGAAGTGTATCCCAGCATAATGCACTGACAGATCCAATTTGCTACAGTCACTTTAGCAATTGCCTTGCCCACGGCTGATTTTGCATAAGAAACAAACAACTGGTCTGACTTGCGAAACTCTCTAGTCCTGTCCCTCATCTCTAGGATGTTGATATGTAATGCGGTCTCTAGGGGAGTCCACGTGCCTTAAACGGATCTGCCTGAACAATGCCCCCCCCCACCCGAGGCAAGAAGCGTCCGTGGTCAACGTGGCTTTGGCCGGAGGAATCACAAAGGGTCTCCCTTCTCTGAGTTCCTGCGCCTGTAACCACCTCAGAAGGGAGTCCCTGCACACCCTGCTCAGGGGGATTGGCATGCATAATGGGTGGATCGACATGGACCATTGGACTTGAAGGGTCCATTGTAATATGCGCATTCGCAGACGAGCATGAAGAGAGAGACCGATCGCTGCTGACATAGACCCCAGTGCCCTCAGGACTAACTCCGCTGGAGGAACAGGGCTCTGAAGAAGGGCTAACACCTGGAACGACAAGCTGTTCAGCCTGACTGACGTTAGAACAACTTTGGAGATTTGTGTATCTAACTTGGCCCCTATGAATTCTAGGGCTTGAGTGGGGCACAGGCAGGATTTCTGCTCGTTTACTGAGATGCCTAGGTTGTGGGCCAGAGACAGAGCATAATCTCACGCCGCACAGAGCTGATGCCTGTTGGTCGTGGTGAGGAGCCAGTCGTCTAGGTAAAGGAAGACCTGAATGCCCTGGAGTCTCAGGTGGGCTGCAACCACTGCCATGACCTTGGTGAACACTCTGGGGGCTGAGGTGAGGCCGAATGGAAGAACCCTGAATTGATAATGACTGGCTCCGAGCCGGAAGCAGAGAAACCTCCTGGATCGTTTGTCCATTAGTATGTGGTAATACGCATCCTTGAGGTCTAGCAAGCACATCCAGTCATTCTCCCACAGCAGGGGGAGAATTGACTGGAGAGTGACCATCCGGAACTTTTCCTTGGGTATGAACAGGCTCAGGGAGGAAAGGTCTTAGATAGGTCTGAGGTCCCCCGTTTTCTTTGGCACCAAAAAGAACCTGGAGTAATAACCCAATCCAGACTGGTCTGGGGGGACGGGCTGGATGGCTCTTTCTTAGCAGATTTGAAATCTCCAAAGCCGCTGCCTCCCTCTGATCGGGTGGGACATCGAGGAGGCATCTGGGTTTGGGGGGAAGGTTTATAAATGGAATGGAGTAACCTCTGGATATGATCTGGAGCACCCATCGATCTGTTGTAAGGGACTCCCAATTTGACAGGTGCTCCAACAATCACCCCCCCCCCCGACTGCCTCCAGAGAGGGGCAATCGGGCAAGCCCTCAGGGCTGTTGCGCGGGTCTGTCCGAGAAAGGTTCTCAAGACCCGAAATTACGTGGCTCCCCTCTGCCTCTGGGCCGGCGTCCACCTTGTCCTCCTCTGCCTCTGGAGGACGAGTGGTCCGCAGCAGGATGGGATTGCTGAGACTTACGGAACCACAGCTTCTTTTGTCCCCTCTGATTCCTGGAGAAGGATCTTTGGTGATTAGAGAAGCGGACTCCGACGGCAGACAGCGTCTTCCCATCCTTTTCGCTTTGGACCAGTGTGTCGTGAACAGTTTTGCCAAACAAGGCAGAACAGTCAAAAGGGGCGTTCGCGAAGGACACCTTGAAGGGGTCCGTGAAGTCGCACAGACGGAGCCAGGAGAGACGTCGCAAGATGACCCCGGCTCTGCTAGCTCTAGCGGCTCCCTCCGTTGCATGGGAGAGAAGCCGCATAGATGTACTGGAGATGGATTTTAGAGTGGCCATTCGGGTCTCAAAAACCTTTTTGTCTGGGACCGACATGGACTCTGGGGGGGGGCTGCAGCATATTCCTTAATCAAGTCTCGCTGCAGCCTAATGGTATGTGCCATATAGTTCAGCGCCCTTATGGAAAAGGTCGCTGAAGCAAACATCCGCTTCCCAATCCGGTCAAGCGCTCGAGATTACTTATCCGGTGGGTGAACCAAAGAACTCTCCTGCGCAAGTTCTTTCTTGGTGGCCGCCGCCACCAACATAGCATAAACGGGGTTCCTTTGGCCCAAGATGGTCTATCTGTGGGTGGGCTGAGGACTTTATCGGGGCGCCTTGGAATTGGCTCCACGGTGTCGGGCTCCTTCCAAGCCCTGGTGGGAATTAAGTCCACCAGGGGGTCGGCCGGAGGGGACACCCAGGAGGTACATGGGCCTGCCTCAAAGGCCTCCAGGAACACGGACTCATCAAGGGAGGGCTTTTGGGCTGACCACCCCTCTCTAATATGCAACATTTCCATGATGTCTCCAGAGGAGACATCTTCAGGGGGTGATCTTGGGGAACCCTCCGTATCATCTAAGTCCGTGTCTGTGGTAATTGACTCGGGGGAGTCCAGGTGCCTCCTTTTGCACCGATGTTTCCGAGGGACCTCCTCGGTGGGACTGCCCGAAGAGGGCTCGTCGACGGGTTGTTGTTCCTCCACGGGAACTAGCTGGAGGGCTTGGGCAGGCTGTCCAGATGGACGGATGATGGAAGACAGACCCTCATACAGTGGGGGTACGGGTGGATCCGAAGCCCGGGTCGGAGATCTGGAGGACCTCGACAGTACCCTCTCCACTACCTCAAAAGCCGAAGGAGAGCCACTCTCACCAGCCTCTGAGAGCAATCTCCTCGGATCTGAGGAAGGGATCAGGGTTCGGTGCCGAGGCAAAGGTGTGCTCCGACACCAACAGCGCCGAAGACACAGCAACTCCCTCGTATCCAACGCTCAGACCTCGGCCCCGAGAGCTCGCGTCCGGCAAGCTCGAAGGTATGGTTGGAGTCGAAGAAACAGCTATCGGCGCCGACAATTCCCTGGGTCCGAAAGGGCCTGGATCCGATGACTCAGACCCGAAAACGAGTCGGAGAAGGAGTGATCGGGGCAAATATGGGGGCTGCACTCCCCCCCGCGGGGGGGGGGGGCAAGAGCATCCCCATCTGCATTTGGGTCTGTAAGAACAGACGCATCATCCGATCCATATCCGCTTTGAGATGCTTCGGGTCGAACTAGATGAAGTAGTAGAGGCAGGCCGGGAGGGCCGCCTCGAAAATCTCGAGGGAGACCTATCCTCCTCCTCAGGCGAAAAACAGGGCGAACAGCGCCGAGAGGAGGGGGATCCGGAGACCCTCGAGGGAGATTTTAGTAGTTTTGCTGGTGGAGCCGAAGGATGAGATTCAGCCCGCCTTTTGTGGGACTTATGTCCATCCTTATTCTTGTGCCTCTTCTCTCTAAGGGAAGAGGCACTAGTTTCCCCAGAGCTCAAACCCGATGAGGGAGGTTGAGTCCCGGGTAGAGCTAAGGGGATAGACTGCGCCGAAGCTGCTGGAGCCCGAACGGGAGAGGAAGAAGCAGACTCCTGGGGGAGCTTTCCCACCAGGATCAGCTTGTTCTTCCTATCCCGGAGTGCCCGGGGGTTAAAGGCCGCACAGATTTGGCAGGCCTCTGACAAATGGGCTGCCCCCAGGCACAAAATGCACCGAGTGTGGCCATCAGCTGGAGAAAGCTTGTGGCCAGACTCAGTACATTTAGAGAAAATGGCCTTAGGCCCTTCTGACATCATTCACACACACACCCAAACACTAGGAGGGGGAGGGGTGTGAAGATAAAAACTAGTTATAAATTTAACAAAAGTGACCAAAAAACTAGCAGAAGCAGAAAAAAGGGAACTAACACACACACAACTTTGAGTGAAAAATTGGTTGAAAAACCAGCAATGATCTCACCCAGCCAGGAGCTCTTCACAAGGAAGTTTCTTTAGCCGCGGCAAAAAAACGATCTGAGGTAATGTGGTTGGTACTAGGGGATTATGGGTAGGGGGAGGAGCTAGGAGCTCGGATCTTGGAGCTTGGAAAGCTGCTGGATCAGATCCGATGTCGGCTCAGACACCCACAGGTTGCAGATCAAATGAAGTAACTACTTCAGATCCATGCGGCTAGACAAAGGTTCCAGAGATTGGGGAGTGGGAGCCACCAAGGACGGGAGATGAGATCCAGAATGGGATCCAGTATCCAAGGCAGATACTTCAGATGAAACCTTAGGAAGGAGAACCATGCCTGGCGAGGCCAGAAAGGGGCAATGAGGATGAGAGGGGTCTTCAGGAGACCAGCTTTCTGTAATACTTTGAGTATTAGGGGAGTAGGAAGAGAAGCATAGAGAAGACCCAGAGGCCACTGGAGGGATTAGGGCAAAGAAATTGCTGTATTTGTGGTTGACTGGGGAGTCAAAATGATCACAGTATGGTTGACCCCGACAGTCAAATATTCTTGCCACTGACTGATTCAGGGACCACTCATGAGGTCTCTAGATAGATATGCAGAGTGTCAACCAGCATGTTCAAACTCCTGGGAACACGAGTTGCAAAAAGAAAGCTACTAGAAGACTCGCTCATTCCAACACACTCAGCCTCTCTGCATAGAGGATAAGACAGTGGCTCCCTCTTGCTTGTTGACATACCAGACCACCATGTTGTCCATTTGGACTGCTATTGTCCCCAGAGGCTCCTGTAAGGCATGCAACGTTAGGACTTCTCTCATCTCCAGGACGTTTATGTGCAATCTGGTCTCCAAGGGGGACCACGTGCCCTGAACTGTCCTGCCCTGAAAATGCCTCCCCACCCCAAAAAGGGAGGTGTCAGTGGTCACTGTGGCCTTGGGAAAACAAAATGCCCTGCCTATGTATAGGTCCCGAGACTGAAGCCACCAAGCCAGAGGATTCCTTGATACCAGAGTCAACTTTATCAGCAGACACTGAACATACCAGAATACTGGAACACTTGCATGTGACACCTGGTGAGGGAACTAATTGAAAGGCAGCTGCCAAATCTAATACTTGGATAATCAAATGAACCAATGGGCACTGTAGCTACAGCAAGAGAGAAACCGGACTTCGAATGAACTGAATCATGTGGGGAGGCAATGCTGCAGTTTCCGATACCATGCCCAACTGGACCCTGATGAACTCCAGGTTTTAGCATGGAACGAGATTGGACTTGGACAGGTTCCCAGTGATACCTAGATGTTGAAAAAGACTGAAGACATATCTGGTGGCCATTAATAGTCGATGCCTCGTGGAAACCATAAGGAGTCAATCGCCTAGGTACAGAAAGACCTGGAAACCTTGCAGCCAGAGAGGAGCTACCACCACTGCCATGCATTTGATAAACATCCAGGGGGCTGTGAAGTCCAAAGGCCAAAGCTCTGAACTGATAATGATTGGCCTCTAACCAAAAGTAAGAGTCTCCTTAAGCATCTGTCAATCTTTATAGGATAGCATGCGTCCTTGAGATCCACTGAGCACATCCAATAATCGTTGCACAAGAGGTGCCGAATGAACTGAACAGTGACCATCCAGAATTTGGACTTCTTGACAGATTTAGCTCATTGAGATCCAAAATCGGATCCAGGTCCCCGGTCGTCTTCAGCATCAAAAAGTGAGAGTAAGTTCCAGACCTTCATTGTCCTGTTGGGATCTCTGACGGCTTTTTTGAAAAAGATCTTCAACCTTGAGACAGGACGACTCTTTTTTGAAAAAGAGGTCTTGATCCTTGAGACAGGCCAACTCCCTTTGGAGCCATTGAACGTCCAGGAGAAAAACTTTCGAATTGGGGGGGGGGGGCTGGGAAAAGGGAATTAAGTAACCCCTAGAAATTATTTTTAGCACCCAGTGATGGGAAGTGAGACTTGTCTAGGCTACTGGGTGAAGGAGGGTCAACTCCCAATTGCCACCGGGGCAGGTCAGGCAGCATCTCAGGAACACTTAAAGGGCTTCTCCGAGAAGGGTTCTCAGGAGCCCTAGTTTTGAAAACCCCCTCTGCCCCCAGAGCAGCATCTGCCAGTAAATCCTCTGCACCACCTTGCAGAAGAGGATTCCTGGGGAGCATCTTGGAAGGAAGACTGAGTCCTCCAGAAAGTACAGTTGTGTACACTTACCATAAATGTAGATGTTAGAGTGTCTTCACTGTTGCAGTCATGACTGTAGGGTTCTCCCCTGCCGGCAGGCAGTCCTCGGTCGGCCAGAATCCCAAAGTCTGGGTCCGGCGTCTGCTGTTCAGCCATGCTCCCTGACGTCAGAGAGCCAGGAGTACAAAGCTGACAGCCGACGCCATGTTCTCCAGTTTTTCTTACCCCAGATGTCAGGAGTCCCAAAATGAATAAGGTTCCATACCCTTTGCAAATACACCTCAGAAGAATGGTGAAAAAAGGAACCACACAAAAGTAAAAATAAGAGGGGACAGGAGGGAGGGAAACCCAGACTGCAACAGTGAAGACACTCGAAAATCTACATTTATGGTAAGTGTACACAACTGTACTATGTTCATCGTGTTTCACTGTTGCAGTCATGACTGTAGGGTAGAATCCCAAAGCAGAACGAAAGGGAGGTGGTCATAAAGAAGGGGCGGCTAAAAGGCCCTGCAAGACTGCAGAAGCAAAGCCTGCCCTAGACTTAGAGTAGAGAGGTAGATTGTAGTGCTTTGAAAAAGTATACACTGAACTCCAAGTTGCAGCTTCCAAAATGTCTTTGGTAGGAACTCCCCTGAGGAAGGCAGCGGAAGTGGCAGCAGCTCTGGTGGAATGAGTCCTTATACTCCCTGGGATTTGCTTTCCATGGTGTGAATAGCAAAATCTGATTCCATGAGCAATCCATTTAGAAATGGTCTGTTTTGAAATGGCTTTACCTTGGGAACTTGAAGCATAAGAAAAACAATTGCTCTGATTTCCTGATGTCCTTGGTTCTGTCCAGGTAAAAACGTAGTGGTCTGTGTACATCCAGGGAATGTAAGATCCTTTCCCCTTTATTTTGAGGAGTGGGGAAAACGGTTGGCAAGTGAATAGTTTGATTTAAAGCCACTTTGGAAACCACCTTAGGCATGAAAGTAGGATTAGTCCTTAAAGACACCCTGTCTTGATGAAAAATAATATAAGGTTCCACAGCCATAAGAGCTTGCAACTCAAACTCTCCTGGCAGAGGTCAGAGCTAACAGGATGGCTGTTTTCCAAGATAAAAACTTGATGTCAGAAGTAGCAGCAGGCTCAAAAGGAGGTAAGGTGAGCTTTTCCAAAACAGTTAAGATCCCAAGCAGGAATGGGAGGAGATCTAGGGGGCCTTAAGTTCTTAGCTCCTCTGAGAAACTGTCTCATGAGCTGGTGGGAAAATATTGGAGGGTCTGTATTATAATGAGCAGAAATAGCAGAGGCATGTATCTTAATGGGATAGAAAGAGAGACCCTTATGAGGTCTGTCAGGTAAAGTAAAATCAAAGGAATGTTGGGAAGAGGAGGATCAGAATCCTGAGCCTGCATCCAGGAACAAAATCTTTTCCATTTTCCTGCATAAGATTTTCTAGTGCTAGGACGTCTGGCTTCTAAAATGACATCCATAACCTGCTTGGGTAGGAGAGAATGAATCAAAGACCATGGATTAACCAGGCCACCAGGCTGAGAGTTCTGACATGGGAGTGTAGAACCTGACCCTGGTGTTGGGAAAGAAGGTTCGGAGACTGTGGTAAAATCCAAGGGGGCTCCAGACAAAGGTTTTTCAGAGTTGGGTACCAAAACTGTCAAGGCCAAATTGGGGCCAGCAAGATTATCATCTTGGGGTTGTCTTGTTTGATCTGTAATAATACCCGTGGAAGAAGAGGTAGAGGCGGAAAGGCGTATCCCGAGAGGTTTCTCCAACTGAATGATAGTGCATCCACTTTCCAAGCTTATTCGTGGAAAGTCCTGGTGCAAAAAATCTGTAGTTGATTGAGGTGGGATGCAAAGAGGTCTATGTGAGGACATCCCCAGACTGCTGTTATCATCTTGAATATTTCGGTGTCCAGCATCCATTCGTGTGGGTCCGAAAGGTTTCTGCTCAGACTGTCTGCCAGGAAGTTTTGCTTCCCTGGTAGAAACTGAGCTTGAAGGTCCAGATTGCAAGCTAGAGCTGTGTTCCACAGATTCATGGCTAGTCTGCAAAGGGGGTAGGAATGAGATCCCCCTTGCTTGTTTATGTACCACATAACTGTGGTGTTGTCGGTCCGTATCAGTAGTTGCCCTGGGTGTAGAAGATTCCTGAAGGCCAATAGGGCTTTCTGAACGGCTAACATTTCCTTTAAATTGATATGCAGGTGCTTCTGATCCTTTGGCCAAAGGCCTTGCAGACAGTTGCCCTGAAAATGGGCTCCCCAGGCATAATCTGAGGCATCCGTGGTTAGTATCTGAGTGGCAGGAGGCAGGCAGAAGGGATTTCCTTTGTTTAGAGTACATGCCTTGGACCACCAAAGGAACTCCTTTTGAAGAAAAGGCAGGACGGAGATCAGTATGTCTAAACTGTGGCAATGCTGAGACCATACACTTTTTAGGTACCACTGTATTTTCCTCATATGTAGTCTTGCATATGGAACGAGAAGGATGCAGGAGGCCATGTAACCCAAAGCCTGCAGGAATCTCCTTGCAGATAGCGGAGTTAAAGTTGCCAAGGTTTTGAAATTGAAGCCAGCTGTAACTCTTTTTCATATGTCACAAATGCCATCTGGGTTGTTGTGTTTAGAGAAGCGCCCAGAAAAATTATCTGTTGTGAGGGAGTCAAATTTGACTTTATGTTTACAGTGAATCCCAGGAACTTGAGAAGATTCTGAACAAACTGTAGATGCTGGAGTAAGACATCCTTGCTGTCTGCCTGAATAAGACAGTCGTCCAGATAAGGGTAAATTTGAATTCCCTTGAGTCTGCAATAAGCTACTACTGGAGCCAAGCATTTGGTGAAGACCCTGGGTGCAGTAGACAATCCAAAGGGCAGCGCAGAGAATTGAAAGTGCCTCGATCCGGCCTTGAACCTGAGGTATTTTCTGTGGTCCTGCCTGATGGGAATGTGTAAATATGCCTCCTTTAAATCTAAAGTTACCATCCAGCCATTTTTGGACAGCATTGGCAGTAGCTGCTGTAGAGTAAGCATCTTGAATTTTGGTATCTCTAGAAAAGTGTTCAAGACTGACAGATCCAGAATGGGTCTCCATGAATTTTGCTTCCTGGGGACTAGAAAGAGCCTAGAGTAAAAACCTTGTCCCACCTCTGAAAGTGGAACAAGTTCTATGGCTTTAATAGCCAAGAGAGCTTCCACCTGGTTTAAGGCCTCTGTCAATTGATGTTTTGGAAGATCTGGCCATCTGCTTGGCCTTGGTAGGGTATGAAAATGGAATTTGTAACCTCTTGAAACCACATCCAGAACCCACTTGTCTTGGGTTATACGAGTCCAATTTTGGTGAAAAAGAGAAAGTTTTCCTCCGAGAGGGGCTTCCAGGCAAGAAGTTCCTGCAGCCCAACAGAGGAGTCATTGAGTCTGTTTCCTATGAGCTTGCGACCTGTCCTCTCCTCCCCTAGGGGTGGAAGCAGTCCACTGTCTTGGTCTATAAGAGGCTTGTGTTTGAGGCCTTCCTTGGGATCGTCTGTATCTACCCCTTTGAGGCCTGTCTGAATTGGGAAAGGACAAATTTTTAGTAAGCCAATTCCTACTAAATCTGGGTGGCTGTACTTGTAAGAAATCTTTAACTGTTTGCATGGATTTTGCCTTGTCCTCCATCTTTTTAATCACCTCTTCAGCTTTAGATCCAAACAAAACATTATGCTGAACAGGAGCATCCAATAATTTAGCTTTTACTTGATCTGGCAAATTTTGTTCCTTTAACCATGCATGCTTTCTAATTACTGTGCCAGAGGCAGCAATCCTACAAGAAGGCTGCAAGGCATCAAATCCACAGTGTAAACCATGCTTCCCAACTTGTTCAGTGGCATGCATCAAGTCATGTAATTCCTTATCTGTACAGGCGGAAATGGAAGTTAGCTTTTGCTTTGAAACAGACAGGAGAAATTGCTAGTATTTCAGCATATGAAACTGACAGTTTAAAGCCCTAATAGATAAAGTAGCAGAAGTGTACACTTTTGCCCCATCTTTCTAAAGATCTGGAATCCTTCTCAGTGGGAATGGGGTTCTTAGCAGAAGCGGCCTTAACTCCCTTAAGACCCTGAGAAATGGTTTCAGGGTCAGCAGTAGGGTTCTTGTATAAAAACTGGTGGGAATCAGGAACCCTGTAATATAGGTCAGGCTTAACAGGAGCTGGAGGAAAAGAGTCGGGGGTTAAGTTAGCCTCCGAAAAAGCATCATCCACAATATCCAAAATAGGAGGAATAGCCAGGGGTCTATGTTGGGAAAGAAGAAAATCCCTTAGTCTTTTCTTAGATTCCGAATACTCCTGTCCTTCCCAGTGGAATTTTTCGCTCATTTCATGCAAAGTTTCCCCAAAAGAGAAGTCCTCAGGAGGAGAAGCTGAAGGAATGGATTCCTCAGCATCAGAATCCTCATATGGAGGGAAAGAATATTCCTGGTCAGAAGAAGAAACTGAAGTAACAGAAGCCTGATCACAGGAGTCATAATAAACATCTTGCCTTGGCCTTTTATCTGGAGGGGGATGTGAACCCCTAATCATAGTAAGTCAGTCCTCCACCATCTTAAGTAACTGTTTCTGTGACTTGGGAGCCGGATCAGAAGAGGCCTGTGTTGTAGTCTTTGATTTGGAAGGAGTCTTTGCCTTTGTCTTTGGCTTTGCCTTTAATAGAAGCGGAGTAGGCCTGAAAACCCCTTCGGAAGCCGGTACCTGCACAGCGGCTCCGGACCCATCCGAAGGAGCATTGTCCGAAGGTCCTGCAACAGAAATATTCAAGGCTCCTCGTGGGAGTCCGTTTCGGCCATCGGTTCTGAAATGGCCGAAGACAGGGGCTGCAAAAGCACCTCACTGACGACGGCCGAACCTGAAGCTGGCTCTGCTTGAACGATATCGTCTGATTTGGACCTCGGAGGCCTGTCTTTGTCCTTGCGTCGTTTGTGAACTCCGGTAGCCGGAACCGTATCAGATGTCATTTTGTAATTAAAACGCCTACCGAAGTAATGAAATGCAAAATCGTACCTTAGTTTAATTGTACGTTGATTGAATCTAGCACAAAACCGACAACTAGCTACGTCGTGGTCAGGGCCTAAGCAAGGAATACAGTAAGAATGAAAACCCTTATGAGGTATTTGCTTCCCACATGAAATACAATTATTAACTTTCTGACATCGGACTGGAGCAAGAAAAAAGTTTCCCCAATGGGGTACTTAGCTTTGAGTAGGAGAAGAAAGACTTCGGACTGAAGTTTGTTCAGAAAAAATTGTCAGGAGTCAGCCGACCGGCACTTGCGAACTGCTATCACCGCACGGCAAGAAAGACTGGAGAACATGGCGTCGGCTGTCAGCTTTGTACTCCTGGCGCTCTGACGTCAGGGAGCATGGCTGAACAGCTGACGCCGGACCCAGACTTTGGGATTCTGGCCGACCGAGGACTGCCTGCTGGCAGGGGAGAACCCTACAGTCATGACTGCAACAGTGAAACACGATGAACATCCAAAGTTTCTTACTTCCCTTCTGGGTCTTAGAAAAGTATCACTGGGGGTAGAACACTTGATCCCTAAGTGGAAAGAGTCTTGCCTTTCTGCTTGCTGCGGGTTAGAAAGTTTCCTTAAACAGACCAAACAAGGTGAAGCACTCAAAGGGGGCATTGGTGAAAGATACCTTGAAGGGTTCTGCAAAGGCAAAGCCAGGCATGCCGTCAGATGGCAATACCTGTGCCTACCACTTGAGCGGTGGCCTCCGAATTGGAGATTAACTTAACTGAGGCATTAGCCAAGGAAGTAAAGAGCTTCGAAGAGACCAACATAAGATTCTCCCGAGGCAACAACTCCATTGGGGAAATGGTAAGCTCCGAAACCTAGTCCCTCTGAAGCCGGTTAAAATGGATCAAATAATTACTATCGGTCCAAAAGTAGCAGAGGCAAAACGCACTCTTTCCAAAACAGTTGATAGTCTGGGACTCCCTGTTCGGTGGATGGACCAAGGAGCTTTACTCAGCTGGCTCCTTAGTAGCAGCAGCCACCATGATGGCTGCAACAGGGGCATCTTTGCGCCAAAATGTTCTATCCTTGGGAGGACTGAGGAATTTGTTGGCTTTTTTGGTAACACGTTCTACCATGTCCAGCTCCTTCCAAATCCTGCTGGCGATAAGGTCCAAAAGCTCGTTAGTGGGGGGGGTGACAGGGAGAAGATGGGCCTGCCCTGAAAGACTTCAGCAACACAGACTGCTCCGAAAATGGGGTTGGGGAAGACAAACCACTTCTTTGCTTGCGAACCTCAAGGAAGTCCCTCGAAGGACACTTCTCCATGTCCTCTGTTAGTTACTCTCTGGGGGAAGTCCAGGTTCAGGTTTTCTAGGAGCTGGTGGGTAAGGTGTCAGGAGTTAAGACTGGACTCCAAAAAGACAGTCTACAATATCCAGGACAGGGGGTATATCTAGAGGCCTGTGCTGTGGCAAATCTAAAAATTCCCCGAGTCTCTTCTTGTACCGAGGATAGTCCAGGCATTCCCAGCGGAAATGCTCTCTTAAGGTAGGCAAGGTTTCACCAAAAGAGAAATCCTCTAGAGGGTAGGCAGAAGGGATGGATTCCTCTGCATCTGAATCCTCATAGGTAGGAAAGGGTATGTCCTGGTAATCAGAAGAGTCAGAATCAGACTCCTGTTCTGTAGAATCAGAAGGAAATTCAATTCTTTGTCTTTTGGCAGGGAAGGCTGGCTTCCCCTAATTAGAGTAATAAGGTCTTCAGCCATTCTAAGAATTTGTTTTTGTGGCATGGGAGGATGAGCATGCACTTTGGACGTCAGTTTTCTAGGCGCAGTACGAACTCTGGGCCTGAAAAACTCTGTAGTTTTAGTAGGAAATGAAGTTGCCGGTTTAATATAAATATGGGTAGGTCAGAATACACCCTCAGAAGCCAGTGCCTGCACAGCAGCTCCGGACCCATCAAAGGTAGAGACATCCGCAGGTTCAATAGTCGAAGAAGCATCTTGCGGCATACTGGACTCCGAATGGGTCTCAGCAGAGGCCTGCGAATCTGTAGGAGTAGGTATCAGGGGCTGCAAAGGTGCCACACTGAGTACTGGCGGACTGGCGACAAGCTTAACAGCAGTTTTTGACCTATGCGGTCCGTCTCTGACTTAGCGCATTTTCGGAAGATCGGTATCTGATGGCTTACCGAAGCCATTTCGGAATATGTAGAATGACAACAAAAGAATTTAGCTACAAAAATAGCCCGACGACGAATGGTTCAGGTGTTAAACAAGGCACAAAACCGACAGCTAGGGACATCGTGGTCTGGGCCTAAACAGGTGACGTAGTAAGAATGAAAATCTCTGAGGTATTTGCTTTCCACAGGCAAGTCAATTGCTATTTTTTTCTGACATCAGTTAGAGCAAGAAAAAATAATCCCCAACAGGGTACTTAGCTTTAGAAGACTTCAGGTCTGAAACTAGAAAAAAACAAAAATTTCAGGTAGCAGCCGACCGGCACTTGCGAACTGCTTCGGGCTCCTTCTCGGCAAGAAAAGCTGATGTAATGGCATCGGCTGCATGTTTTATACCCCTGACAGCCTCACTTCATGGAAGAGGTGACCGCATCTGTCGCAGAAATCCCAAGACTCTAGTATTTAGGCCGACTGAGGGCTACCTGCAGGCAGATAACCCAAGTGTGATGACTTCAATAGTAAAACATGAAGAATATCATGGTGTCTTCTGACCACACCAGGAGCATCTCAAACCCAGAGGGTTTATCAGCCATGCTGGTACAACACACACACACACACACACACACACACACACACACACACACACACACACACACACACACACACAATATAAAACCTCCTAACTAAAAACTTACTAGTATTTATAACAAATTTTTTTTTTTTAAACTGTAACTAAAAAAAGGGCAGGAAACAAGAACCCAATGCAAGGGAAGGGAACCCTGTCCAAAATAAGATTAGAGCATGGGAGGAGAGGTAAACACACTAACTACTAAAGATTAATTAAAACTAAATTAAATTAAATTCTAAGACAAGAAAAAAACAAAACAAAGCCCTTGCCTGAATGACTAGCCTGAGGTCTGGGATCACGTCCCAAGTGTTTCAGCAGCAAACAAGATCCGAGAGTTAGAAGGTAGCAGGGGATTATGGGATAGGGAGGAGCTTGAGATCTGGATCTGTCTGACCGTTGCCAGCTCGGATCCACGACCCATTTGTGATGAATGATGACACGGAAAGCATCTGATCCAACAGTTTCTCCCTCCCTCTGGCCAAACATCAAGTTATCAAGAGCTAAAGAAGCAGCCATGCAAACCTCTGTTCCTTTTGGCTGGTTGATGATCAGCACATTTGCCCAGTGATGAGATGAATCCCAACTGTCCTCTAACTATAGTCCATAAAGCCTTAAAGACCCAAGTGGCAGCATTTTGTCATCTCAGCATCTCTGAGACACACACACTGAAGTATTTAAGCTTTAAGTGGTAGGGTTTCCCCACAGAAACCCTCGGGTATACGGAATTTAGGAGTGTGATAATTACCTGAACCATCTCTCAACCTCTGCCTACTCCTTGCACAGTATGCAAGAGTCTCAAAGGAACCCATACAGCAATGGTAATAATTTATCCACCCACATACCTGTATTGAGTTTGTCTTAGGAGTCACTGCTACAGTATTATTATTTACCCATGCAAATAGCAGTAAAGCAGTAAACTTATCTTATGGGATAATACATTTTCACTGTAATACAGGGCAGCAAAGTCTATTCTACTCTCTGACTGCAGAACCACTTTGTAGTGCTCTTACAAGTTATGAAAAAGAAGTTATGTTCTTACCATAACGTTCAATGTTTGCTGTCCTTTATCTCACCTTCCTTCTTTCTGGTTGGGTTCGGAGCCAATCTCGGCTCCGACTCGGCCACTTCTACAGCTTGAAGAGTCCTTACTGGCTCGAGGCTAACCCCTTATCCCAGCATGCTTGGCAGTAGCTACCCAGATCACGTTTGTGAGAACTAACCACTAGACAGGAAAATTATGAATTACCCCGTAAAGGAGGTAACTAAACAATACTGCTTCCTTGTACCCAAAAACAACAGAACCATGGTGACATGGACAATACCAAAAGCTGAAAGCAAAGGAAACCTCAGCCAAAAGAAAGGGAAATTCCTCTCAATCATCCAGGATGGGGGAAGGAGGGAGGGACACAAGAAGGAAGGCAAGATAAAGGACAACAAACATGGAACGTTATGGTAAAAATATAACTTCTTTATGTTATGTTGTCCATCTCACCTTCCTTCTTTCTGGTTGGGACAGTATCCCCAGCACCTAAATCCTGGGTGGCTCACTGGAAAAGAAACTTCAGAACTGTGGAACCAAATTATGCCCTGTTCCGAGAGGCCATGTCCACTTTGTAATGAGTAATGAAGGTATGGGGAATAGCCCATGTTGCTGCTGTACAAATAGTATCTAAAGGAAGCCCAACTTGAAAGGCTATGGAGGTAGCCAAGGACCTAGTAGAATGTCCCCTTACTTTACCTGGTACTGACACATTCCGAGACTCAAGCATGAGTAATAGTATTGGACAGTCATTTTGAAAGTTATTTTGGAAACCGGTGAGCCTTGCATGCTGAGAGGAGGACACAAACAGCTGATCTGATTTTTTTGATGTCCTTGGTTCTTTGAAGATAAAATCGTAACTGCCTGTGGACATACAAATGATGTAATTTATACTCTGCCTTGTTGCCATAATTTGGAAAGAAAACAGGAAGCTCAATTGATTGATTCAAATTATACCCTGAACAGACTTATGGTAAAAAGGAAGGATTAGTTGTAAGGGATACTCTATCCTTGTGAAAGATCATATAAGGCGGGTGAATGGAAAGTGCCTGTAACTCGGAAACCCGCCTAGCTGATTAAACAGCAAACAGGAAGAGGGTCTTCCATGATACCTTTAGAGCACAAGTGCCTGGTTCAAAAGGAGGAAGAATCAGAAGAGCTAGTACTAAATTTAAATTCCAAAGATGGAGAGGTTCTCTGATAGGAGGCCTTAATAGGGTAGCACCTTTGAAAAAGGCCTTACATTGCTTATGGGATATGACATTAGACCTTAGAAGGCCTACATGAAAATTAGAAATAGCAGCCAGCTGAACACTAATTGTAGCAGCCGGTGCTCCTTTTTCGAAGGTTTCTGCCAGGAAGTCCAAGATTTTTGCAATTGGAGCTGTAAAGGGATCAATGTCATTTTGCTCGGCCCAGGAGGAGAACCCTCTTCCATTTACTAGCGTAAAGTTTCCTAGTAGTTGGTTTATGAGAAGAGACTAAAATGTTGAACCATAGGTGAGATATCAGGGAGTCTGGCTAGGCTCGGAAGTGGAGAAACCAAGCTATCAGCTTGAGAGTTTGAAAGGAAGGATGAAAAGCACCCGACTGATGTGTTAGGGGGTCCGGAACCAGGTCCAGAATCCAAGGCTCCTCTTACAGGTAATGCCAAAGGAACGGGAACCACATCTGACGAGGCCACTACAGGGCAATGAGGATCAGCTTGAGACTCAACTTTGCTTTCTGAAGAACTTTTGGAATTAAAGGAAAGTGGGGAAGCATAAAGAATCCCAGGGGGGGGCAATCGTGGACCAGTGCATCTCTGGGTGACTGTCCAGTGGGGGACCTAGGGCAAAGTAAGCTGCTGCATTTGTTGTTTAGGTGAGGCAAAAAGATCGCAGCATGGCTGGCCCCAACTGCGGAACATCATATCCACCATATCTCGTTTCAGAGACCACTCATGGGGCATGAGGATTACCCTGTTGAGCTTGTCTGCTATCACGTTGGACTTCCCCAGAATGTGCACTGCAACCAGAAAACACTGAGATGAGATCTCCCATTGCCATACTCGAAGGGCCTCCTGACAAGGGGTAAGATTTGGTTCTACTATGTTTGCTGATGTACCACACTACTGACATGTTGTCCATCTAAACTGCTACATAGCCCAAGGGGATGAGAGTCGTGAAGTGCTTGCAACGCTAATAACACCGCTCTCATCTCTAGAACATTGATGTGCAAATGGTACTCGTGAGGTTGCCAAGTTCCTTGGACTGTGTCCCAGATAATGCCCCCCCCCCCACCCTATCTGGGAAGTGTCCATGGTAACTGTGGCTACTGGATGAGGGGCTACAAAGGGTCTGCCTAGAGAGACAAGTGGAGCCACCAGTGTAGATCTTTCTTGCAAGCATCCGTGATTAAGATCATGTCTGACATTGATAAGTCCTGATAAGACCAGTGAGTGAAGAGCCATTGCAGAATCCTCATATGGTAACGAGCTAAGTAATGGCTGCCACCATCAATCCCAAGACCTTTAGGACTAACCGAGCCTGAACCTTTGACAAGAGGAGAGAGATTTGACCTCGAATGGCAAGCACCCTTTCTTGTGGGAGCTTGGCTATCATGTCTCTTGCATTTAGTTGAGCACCTATGAAATTAATACATAGAAGGCAACAAGGCAGATTTTTTCGTAATTTATTGTGATTCCTAGGTGTGCACAAGTGTGAATCGTGTGGTTTCTGGCCCTTAAGAGATGATGCTTGGTGGTAGCAGTGAAGAGCCAGTAGTCTAGATAAGGAAACACCTGGAATCCCAAATGTCTCAGGTGAGCAGTCACTACTGCCATGCATTTGGTGAACACCCTGGGGGCTGTGGTGAGACCAAAGGGCAGAGCTCTGAACTGGTAATAAAGTCCCAGCCCGAAGGGTAAATGTCTCCTGGACCGCCAGTCCATTTTTATATGGTAGTACGCATCCTGGACATCGATAGAGCACATCCAATCGTCCTGGCCCAAAAAGGGCAGAATGGACTGCAGTGTCACCATCCGGAACTTGGTCTTTACTGACCTGTTTAACTTGCTGAGATCCAAGATAGGTCTCCAGTCCCCTGTCCTTTTTGGAATTAAAAATACCCTTGTCATTCCTGTAAGAGTGTCTCAAACATGTGGCCCGAACAAGGCCGAGCAGTCAAAGGAGATGCTCATAAAGGAGGACTTTAAGGACTCCGCAAATTGACAAAGGCGCATCCAGGAGTGTCCTGCAGCCCTACTCGCTCCATCTGCTGTGTAAGAAATCAAGCTCATGGAGGAGTTTACAATGGAGGTTAGAGTCACTAGCTTGTTAGCCGACTTGGAAGCCGCTCCATCAGCTGAAGGATCCTGGAGGGCATCTCCCAGCTCTTTAAGGAGATCCCTCTGAAGTCTCGTGAAATGTGTCCAATAGTTTAGCGACCAAAGAGTAAAGGCTGCTGAAGAGAAAAAAACACTTCTCATATCTATCCATGGCTCTATACACCTTGTTTGGCAGATGGATAGAACAGGAAATCTCCGCGGGTTCCTTCTTGGTGGCTGCTGCAACCAACATGCATCAACTAGTACACCTTTGGAAAGGAAGGTCTTGTCCTGTGGAGCAGTCATGAATTTTTTAGGCCTTCTTGGAACGGGCTCCATGGTCGCTGGAGCACACCACGCCTTTCAACTCACTACAGACAAAAGTGGGTCGAAAGGCGGAGACGCCCAGGAGGTGGAAGGTTGGGAACCAAATGTGTCCAGCTACACAGACTTTGCTTCAGAAGGGGCAAGGGACTTCCAGTTTCCCCTCTGCCTAAGGATCTCTAAAATGTCTGAGAATGAGATTTCAGATGGGGACCGTGGGGACCCTTCAGAGTCATTCAAGTCAGTGTCAAAGGTGAATGGTTCAGGGGAGTCCACATGTATCCTCTTACATATTTTCATCCTGGGAACCTCTTCTGAGGCATGCACAAACTCACCTGCGCAGAGGCCTTGAGAGGGAGAGTGGGGTCAGACAAGGGTCCGATGCCACTTCCCCCCTCAGAGCTGACGAGAGTGTCTTGGTGCCCAGAACCCTCAGAGTGGACTGTCGAGGAGGTCAGAGCAAATGTCGGAACAGACAAGCCATGGGTTGTCAGAAAAGACTGTCCCCACCACTACTACTTCCATGCAGTCCAGCTCTGAACTGGACGCAGTCAAAGGAGTAACAGAGACAGGGACTCATTTGGACAATGGCGCCACTTCCTTCTGGGCTCGGCCTGACAATAGAGCAAATACCAGTGTGTTGAGCAGCCTCATCACCACTCTCTCCACATTATCATGCGATAAACTCTTGGATGATCGAGAGGAGTGGGCTGAGGACCAGTGACTACCTGCCACTGACTGCAAAAGTGGAGACTGAGGCACATATCTCACCGGGTCCAAAGAAGGAGATCTCAATCTCGAGTCCGGGACGCCTCCGAAGCCACAGATGGAGCCACCGCAGAAAAGGACTAGCCAACAATCTGCTCCGAAGGATCAAAATATTTTGACTGTCTGCATCAAAGGTGGAGTCGATGAAGATGCCAGTTTGTCATCAGATATTTTAGAAGGCTGAGAATCCTATGCAACCTCAACCTGAGGTTTTAATAACCCTCAATATCAGTTTGTTGCACCTCTCCTGCAAAACCCGTGCACTAAAGGCATGGCAAACAGAGCACGAGTCCTGCAGGTGGACCGCACCTAAACAAACACAACTCGTGCCCCTGTCTGTAAGGGACATTTTTGGGCAACACGAGTCGCACTTCTTAAATCCTGACTGCGATATATATATATATATATATATATATATATATATATATATATATATATATATATATATATATATATATATATATGTGTATATATGTGTGTGTATATATGTGTATATATGTGTATATATATATATATATATATATATATATATATATATATATATATATATATATATATATATATATTTTTTTTTATTTTTTTTTTTTTAAGGAAAGAGGAGGAGGGGATAGCCTCCAAGTTAAACGGCTACTGCTCCCAAAGGGAGAAAGCCTCCAATTAAAACGGCTTCTCCATAAGTAGCAAAGAGGGAGAAAGGGACAAGACAACAACCCTCAAGAGAAAAATTGACTGCCAACGACACAGAAATAAAGGCCAGAGAGGAAACGACGGCCTAACACCAGCAAACAACTGTAATGAGGATAGGGGTGATAAGTAAGAGAAAACTAACTTGCAATGTAAATTTAGCCTAAACAAATAATTTTGACAGAAAATATTGACTACTTAGCCTGAGCCAGCAGAAAACAATCTCGACGCTGCAAGCAGCAAGAGAGATCTGGGCAGCTACCTCCAAGCATGCTGGGATAAGGGGTTAGCCTCGAGCCAGTCAGGACTCTTCTTTTATAATTCACTTAATTGCTTCCAGAACTGTTTGCCTGGGAGTTTATCGTTCTTCGGCAGTATTTTAATCATTGTTTTTCCTCTCCTTGATCACAGCTGAAAAAATTCTGATGCGTTTACCAAAGAATACTCGAAGTTTGAATAGTTCTAAACCAGTAGTATGTACGGATTTGGTTTATTGTCATGTTAAGGATAAAGCTCAAGTTTTCTTGCCATTCTGACCTTCAGGAGCACCTTTGGTATGAAGGGAACAGAATGGAAAAAGGAGGGCTCTCTTTCCTGCTGTCTAGAAAGGCATTTTCTGCCTGTGCTTTCTTGCAATGTTATACAATGCAAAATCTGTCCCAAAATAATTTTTTTTTTTTTTTACTGGAGTCAAAACATCTATTTCTGGCCTTCCCTTTTTTTCTGAGCAAGTCCTGTAAGACTGGATGATTTTCTCTCTACCAGATTATCTTACTGGCCTGTGGGTTCAGAGGTAATGTGCTGAGTATATACACACACACAAACACTTCCCAGCAAATTTTGGACCTTGTAGCATACTTTGGAGTCGTATAATTAACATTGTTCCTTTGTAAAGTGTCTTTTCAATCTCTCCTCTCAAAATTTCCCAACTTCCTCCAACAGATTCTTACAGCTCTCATGCAGTATTTGTAATACCCAACTAATTGCTCCTTTTACAGCAGCTTGTATTAAAGACAACTAAAAATTAAACCACAGATAACTCACTCTGCTCTCACCCCTTTCCATGCCTATTACCACTAGCAATCACTTGTAAGGAATGGCAGTCTAGCCTGCAGTCCCAACATTGGCCTGGCCTCATCCCACTTTCACATATCTTATTTACTTGCAAAACCTTTGATCAGTTGCAAATTGTCTCCAATAAACTCCAGCCCTCTCTTACCTACTTATACCCCTTATCATCCATACTGTGAAGATTCCCCTTCTACCATTCCCATGTTAGCCTAGTTCTCAGAATACTTAGTATTTTATAAGTACATTCAATATGGCTGTTGCTACTCTCCCTAAGGATCTACACAGATATTCCTGATCGCACCCCCCCCCATTTCATAGTCATCATCCATTTACAGCCTTCTGCTTGT
>NC_056733.1:1900270139-1900337240 GCF_019279795.1 Protopterus annectens | reverse complement strand
TGAATAAAACTATGCCTATATTTGCTCCTGCCTCACGATTGGGTATCCGATCTCCCATCCATTGGTCAAGATTCCTCTTGAACAAGGCCAGTGAGTGCTCTGCCTCACATGTACCGGGATTTTGTTCCACAGCACAGGAGTCTCTGGGTGATGAATCTGTCCCTCCAGCACGTTCTATTTATAACCGTGTCAAGGTTTAAGTCTCCCACCCTTGTGGTTCTGAGGGATCAAGATTTTTTGAAGTGAAGCATATTCATCAAATCTGGGTTTGACATGGCCTTATATGTCAGGCACAGGTCACCTCTGAGCAAGCGGTATGAGACTGAATAGAGCTGGAGTTCTTTCAGTCGGGCAGCATAAGACATATTTTTGAGACCCTTTATCCTTTTGGTGAGGAACTTTTGGGGCCTTTCAAGCTGCAGCAGGTGTCTGGTCAGATACATTCCGACGGGCATTGTACTCAATCATAGGTCTAATGAGTGATGAGTACAGGGGGACGATGACCTCCCTTGATCTAGATGTGAATCCCTTCATGATCAGGTGGGCGATATAGAAAGTTTTCCTAACTACTTTAGCAACATGAGTGTCAAACGAAAGGCTACTGTCAACCTGGGTCCCCAAATCCCTGATGACTTTTTCTGTGCTCAGTGGATTGCCACCTATATGGTAGCTAGGGGTAACCTTGTTTTTCCCCGACGGGTATGACTATGCATTTTTTGGCGTTTAACTTCAGGCCATGGCTCTGGCACCAGTTATCCGTTTCTGTGAGGCCCTTCTAGAGGATATCTGTGTCAGATGTGTTTTCGACTATGGCGCCCAGTTTGCAGTCATCTGCAAACTTCGTCAGCCATAACCCTCCTGTGTTTGCTTGTACTTCAGAAAAGTAGATGCCGAACAAGAGTGGACCCAGGACTGAGCCCTGTGGGACACCACTTGTGACAGGCTGAGTCTGACATGGCTCCAGCAACTCTGACCATGTGGGTTCTGTCACAGCCAGTTTGCAATCCATCTTGTGATGTATGGGTTTACATTCAAGCTGATGAGTTTTTCGATGATACCTGAGTGGGGTATTGTGTCGAAGGCCTTTGCCAGGTCGAGGTAGGCTGTATGGACTGCCTTTCCCTCATCAATGGCCTTGGTGACTGTCTCGAAAAAGTCAACCAAGTTTAAGAGGCAGGATCTGCCTTTGACAAAGCCAAACTGGGTTGGATCCAAAGTCTGCAAGTTCCCTATGTCTTTATTTATGAGTTCCATTATGATCCTCTCCATGGCTTTGCAGATAAGGCTTGTCAAGCTAATGGGGTAATTTCCAGGGTCTGTGGAGGCACCGCCCTTATGAAGTGGGACCACAGTCGCTGCGCCACTTCTTGAGTGATCCTGAGGTGAGGCTAAGATTAAACAGCTGTCCTAACTGTGGGTTTAATTCCTCGTTGAGTTCGTGAAGCACACAGCCGGGACACCATCCGTCCCATGGATGCTGTGTTTTGCCTTAGTGAGGGCAGTTCTCACCTGGGTGTTGGAGATGTTTGGGGGCTACAATCCTCTGGAATAGATCTCTCCTTTTTGGGGAGAAGTTTGCACTGAACCTGTCAGCCAGTATGTTGGCAATGTGTGTAGGTTCAGTAATTTTCAAATCATTTTGAACTAATTCTGAGCATATCTGGGTGTTTCCTCCTAGGTTTCTAACATAGCTAAAGAAGGCCTTATGATTGTCTTTAGAGTCCTTGGCGATTTTTCTCTCAAAATTTGCCTTAGATGATTTTATGAGAGCTCTTAGTTTTTTGCTTATAATGATCAAAGGTGTCTTACCTTTCAAGGATTTTGCTCCATCTTGTAGTAGCTTCCTCCTTTTGTTGTAGAGCTTGTTTATGGCTGGGGTCCACCAGACTGGATGCTTGCCTTTGGTACAGAGAGTCTTAGTTTTGTTTGGGATTGCCTGATCCATGCAGTCCTGTAGGTGCTGGTAGAAGGCATTTGTAAGTGATTCAGCGGTTTGAGTAATGTTTACCACTGGCTCAGGGGCCTTAAAGGAGACCACACTAGTTTTTAGAACTGTGGAACAAGTCCTCGAACACTTACCATTGCATGACTTGTGTACAGGCCAAGTCTCTGAAGCTTGGAGAACAGCCACTGCCATGTCCCAGTGCAAAGGGTGAAGAAAGCACAGTTGTGTACACTTACCATAAATGTAGATGTTAGAATGTATTCATTTGTTACAGTCATCACATTTGGGTTGATTCTCAAAGCTGAAGAATGGAGCGGGTGGAGGCAGTCAAGAGTTGCGGCTGGCTAATATGCCCTGCAGGACTGCTGTTGCAAAGCCCGCCCTGGACTTGGAAAAGGTAGACAGGTGGTAATGCTTGGTGAAGGTATGAACAGAACTCCAAGTAGCAAAGGCTCTAGAGGCTGAAGGTGCCCTAGTGGAATGTGTTCCGACTTCCTGAGGGGGTGATTTTCCCATGATGTTTGTAACGGAAATGGATACAGTGTGCTATCCATTTGGAGATGGTTTGTTTAGATATGGGCTTGCCCTCTGCCCCTGGTGCACAGCTGGCTAGTAACTGGTCAGATTTCCTAAAGGGCTTAGTCCTATCAAGGTAGAATCTGAGCTGTCTGTGCACATCTAAAGAGTGCAGGATCCTTTCCCCATTATTTTGAGGATTAGGGAAGCAGGTGGGCAAATGGATAGATTGGTTGAGAGCTACACTGGACACCACTTTAGGCATCAAAGTTGGATTAGTCCAGAGGGAGACCCTGTCAGCATGAAAAAATAAAAGACGGGTTCCACAGCCATAAATGCTTGTAGCTCAGACACTCTTCTACCTGAAGTGATGGCCAGAAGCAAGGCTGTTTTCCGAGAGAGGAATTTTAACTCTGCTGAAGCTCCAGGCTCAAAAGGGGGGTAGCATGAGCTTTTCCAACACAAAGTTAAGGTCCCAAGCAGGGGTGGGGGCTCTTCTTGGTGGCCTTAAGTTGTCAGCCCCTCTCAGGAATTGCTTAATGAGAGGGTGAGAGAAGAGAGGTGGCTCAGTGCTGTAATGAGCAGAGATGGCAACGGCATGGATCTTACTGGAGGAGGAGAGGCCTCTGTGGAGTAGGTCTGCTAGGTAATACAGGATGAGAGTTAAGTAGGGCTGTGCTGTATCCGCTCCATTAGTGTGAATCCAGGAACAATACCTTTTCCACTTGTCAGCATAGGATTTCCTTGCACTGGGTTCATCTGGCTTCATGTATGGCATTCAGTACCTGCTTGCTTATGCTGGCCACTGGAGCAGAAGTCAAGGGATAAGCCAGGCTGCAAGGTTCAGGGTCTGCAACTGTGGATGCAGTAAGTGTCCCTCCTGCTGAATCATGAGTAAGGATTTGGGGTAGGTGCCATGGAGGCAATGGTGACAGACTGCGCAGTAGTGGGTACTAGTGATGGTGTGGCCAGTCTGAGGCAATCAGGATTGCCCTTGGTCTTTCCTCCCTTATCTTGAGTAATCCTCTTGTAAGAAGAGGTAGAGGAGAAAATGCAGAGATTTGCCCACTGGAAAGATAGGGCATCCACTTTCCAGGCCTTGCTGTGAGGTACCGTGGTGCAGAATTTGCTGAGCTGGTGGTTGTAGGGGGAGGCAAATAGGTCCACCTTCGGATTACCCCGTTTCTGGGTCACAAGGCTGAAGGTGTTGTGGTTTAATTGCCACTAGTGCGGGTCTAGAAGACTTCTGCTTAAGTTGTCTGTCAGAGAGTTTTGGTTGCCTGGCAGGAATTGAGCTTGCAGGTGAATGTGCATGGCTGGGGTCGTGTTCCATAGGGTCATGGCTAGCCTGCAGAGTCGATAAGAGTGGATCCCCTCCTACTTGTTTATGTACCACATCACTGTGGTGTTGTCGGTTTTTACTAGTAAGGGCCCTGGTAAGAAATAGGGATCTGAAAGCTGTCACAGCGTTCTCAACAGCTAGCATCTCTTTTTGATTGATGTGCAGATGAATTTAATTTGGGCTCCAGTGGCCCTGAATGCACTTGCCGTCCTGGTGTGCACCCCAGGCATAATCTGATGCATCTGTGGTTAGGGTCTGCGCGGTGTGGGGATGTGTAAAGGGAAGCCCCTTGTCGTGGTTGCATGCTGCTGCCCAAAGGAACGCTTTCCTTAGACAAGGTATCACAGGTTTGACAGTTTCCAGGTCATGAGAATGTTGGCACAAAACACTTTTTAAAATACAACTGAAGTTTCCTCATACGCAGTCTGGCATATGGAATTAGAATGCAGGGGGGGCCATGAACCCTTACAGCCTGCAGGATTTTCCTTGCGGATAGCTGGGTTCTGGTGGCCATTTGAGCAAAGTAGCCTATCAGATAGCATTCCTTACTCCAGAAAAGCAAGCCTATCCGGGACGCTATGTCCAAACTTGCTCCCAGGAATACAATTTTTTGACTGGGGACTAGTTTTGGATTTCTTTTCAATGATAGTGTACCCCAGGGAGGTTAGAAGGTCCTTTACAAATGTCAGGTGCTGCAACAGCTTTTCATGACTGTCTGCCTGAATTAAGCAATCATCCAAGTAGGGATAAATTTGAATATTTCTCTGTCTGCAATAGGCAATGGCTGGAGCCAGGCATTTTGTAAAAACTCTGGGAGCAGTGGATAAGCCAAAGGGAAGTGCAGGGAACTGATAATGCATAGATCCTGCTCTGAAACATAAATATTTCCTGCAGGAGTCCTTTATTGGGATGTGCAAATAGGCCTCCTTTCGCTCTAGGGTGGCTAACCAGGCATCTTTGGACAACATAGGGAGAAGCTGCTGTAGGGTGAGCATTCTGAATTTTGCTACCACCAGGAAGGTGTGTAGAATGGACAGATCTAAGGTTGGGCACCAGATGCCCTCTTTTCTGGGTACCAGGAAGTCTGGAATAAAACCCTTGGCCTATCTGTTCTGCAGGAACAGGCTGAATTGCCCTTATGGAGAGCAGGGACTGAACTTGGTTTTGTGCCTCTGCCCGCTGGTTTGGGGGAAGATCTGGGAATACTTTTGGGGTTAGCAGCGTGTGGACATAAAATTTGTACCCCTGGGATACTATGTTGAGTACCCATCGATCGTTGGTAATCAAAGTCCAATTTTTTGCATGGTGGGCATGTTTTCCTCCTAGGGGCACGAGCAATTGGGCAGAGGTGAGGGGTGGAGTTGAGAAGTCATTGTGAATTCTTTCCATAAGGGGGTGGCTTACCACTCCCTGCTTTAGAAGTGAAGGTACTCCATTGCTTACATCTCTGCATACCCACAAGATAAGCCTAATATAAAATACCTTTGCGGTCTCTAAATAAACCTGTGCTGTACAAATTACAGGCTACAAGTGGAGTAGCAGACAGAGGAGACAGGCAACTGGAATCATTCTGGTGTACAAGTACAAAATTAATCTACAGCTATAATATGGAAAATGGGCACCTGATCAGACAAGGTACAGCATTCATGGTGGCCATGCTTTCAAGGTCACTAAAGGTCAAACATGGATTACTGCCATCGACTACAAGTCTCTGACAAGAGTAAGAATGGGAAAAAATTTATAAGGGAAGAAACTTTCAAGCAAAAAAAAACTGAAGGAAACTGCAACATGACAAAGCATAAAAAGCTCTTACCTTGGGTTCGGACATCATCCACAGCAGCTATAAGTTCATCTTTAAGAAACTGACTCTCTTTTGCAATTTTGTCTCCCTTCTCCAGGAAGTTTTGAGTTGCCTGTTCTACTGAAGCAGCCAAGACATGAGCCTTCTTAGAGCGGCCTTTCTTCTTACTTGATGGTCCTTTGTTACTGCTGTTCACAAGAGTTGTTACCTAACAGAATAAGCAATTTTAAATAAGAAAAATTAACTATGTTGGTACACAATTTTTCAGCAATACAATTTCCTCCCATTCTTATATCAAACATGCATATATTAAACTCATTAATCAATCTCATACTTTAAACTATGAGTCTTAAAGACAGACCCTCGCTGCATACTACCACCAATAGTGAACTCTATTGAATTCCCACTTTCTCTGAAATACTAGCATGCAAATAATACATTATGAACAAAAGATTATTCTGTCGTGAAGGTGTGACAGCAGTATATCTGAAAACTAGGACAACTACATTTTAATGGTTCCACACCCCACATTAACCTGTGGACAGCACAGCAGTAACATTTGTTTTTTTGAAATGCAATAACTGGTTCCAAGCTACCATAACACAAGCTCTTAGGTCTGCTATTCTTGACCAAGTTACTCTGCAGTTCCCAACTTAACAAGTGTGAAAGAATGTTACAGCAGTAGGAACAAATTAAAAAGGTGCTCTACTCATACTAAATATTAACAGAACAGAAAAGTACAGTTTTGTACCTACCATAAATGTAGATGTTAGAGTGTACACCCTGCTGCAGTCATCACACTTGGGTTATCCTGTCAGGCGGTCCCGCAGTCTGCCAGAATTCCAAAGTCTTGGTCCGGCATCGGTTGCTGTCGCTTCTTCCCTGACGTCAGTGCACCAGGGGTATATATAATGCATCAGACGCCATTTTCTTCAGTTTTTCTTGCCCCAGATGTCAGGCTCCCCCAAAAAGGTGGTCAGTAATTAGTACCAATTTAAGAAATTTTAGCACAAACACAAAATCCCTCCAGCTATAAGCAAATACATCAGGAAGGTATTGTAGAGATTTAGCCAGTTAGATCAGAGGGGATGGAGGGAGGGTAACCTGGACTGCAGCAGGGTGTACACTCGAACATCTACATTTATGGTAGGTACAAAACTGTACTATGTTCATCGTGTTACCCCTGCTGCAGTCATCACATTTGGGTAGAATCCCAAAGCTAAGGATGGGTGGAGGAGTCATAGAGGGTTAGAGGAGGCTAGAAGGCCCTGCAGAACTGCAGTGGCGAAGCCAGCTCTAGTCTTAGAGTAAAGTGGTAAGTGATCGTGTTTGGTAAAGGTGTGTACTGAACTCCAAGTTGCAGCTTCCAAAATCTCCTTGGTTGGAACCCCCCTGAGGAAGGCTGTAGATGTAGCTGTTGCCCTGGTAGAGTGAGGCCCAATGGTAGCAGGAAAGTACAGTTTTGTACCTACCATAAATGTAGATGTCCGAACTGGATAGCATCTGCAGTCATAACAAATGGGTTGTCCTGTCGTCAGGCAGCCCTTCGGTCGGCCGGATTCCAAAGTATGGGTCCGGCTTCGGCTGATGTCACACTTCACCCGACGTCATCTCTGCTGGTCTTCGGGTATAAAGGCATCAGCCGACGCCATTTTCCTCAGTGTTTCTTGCCCCAGATGCCAGTTGCCCTCTTGGAAGGCTAAATTTTGGATAAATGCCAATGTTTCCAAAAAAGTAGAAGGCAAACACAAAAAATAAGCATGTATGTACATATATACAAACAAATACACCATAAGAGACTCCCCCCCAGCTAGCTATTAGGATGGCAAATACCCTAGGAGTACCACAGAGGGGAAGGAGGGTGGGTAATCCTGACTGCAGATGCTATCCAGTTCGGACATCTACATTTATGGTAGGTACAAAACTGTACTATGTCCTTCATGGATGCATCTGCAGTCATAACAAATGGGTAGAATACCATAGCCAAACTACGGGTGGAGGAAGAAAAATTATGGTGTAGTTAGGATCCCTTGCAGTACAGCAGTGGCAAACCCTGCTCGGGATCTAGAGTATAGAGGTAAATTATAATGCTTGGCAAATGTATGCACGGAGGTCCAAGTAGCCGCCTCAATAATGTCCTTGGTTGCCACTCCTCGTAAGAAAGCTGTGGTAGTGGCTGTAGCCCTTGTAGAATGAGGTCTTATGTTCTGTGGAATTGGTTTTCCATGGTAGGAGTAACAGAATCTTATGCAATTTCCTATCCATTTGGAGATTGTCTGTTTGGAAATTGCTTTTCCTTCCCTTCCTGTTGCATAGGCTACTAAAAGCTGGTCAGTTTTTCTGTTACTTTTGGTTCTGTCCAGGTAGTAACGTAACTGCCTATGTACATCCAAGGTATGCAGCAGTCTTTCCCCCCTGTTCTGTGGACTGGGAAAGAAGGTAGGTAGGTGGATTGCCTGGTTTAAAGACACTCTGGATACCACCTTAGGCATAAATGTAGGATTAGTTCTCATGGATACCCTATCTTGATGGAAGATTAGGAAGGGTTGCACTGCCATTAAGGCCTGTAGTTCCGAAACCCTCCTTGCTGAGGTAATTGCCAGTAGGAAAGCAGTTTTCCATGACAGGTGTTGCAGATCTGCTGTTCCTGCTGGTTCAAACGGAGGGAGTGTCAACTTTTCTAGCACAAAGTTCAAGTCCCATGCTGGTAATGGTGGTTTCCTAGGAGGTTTTACATTCTTGATCCCTCTGAGGAACTGCCTGAGTAGAGGCTTGCGAAAAGACAGGTGGATCGAAGCTGTATTCTGCTGAAATAGCTGATGCATGTATCTTGATGGAGGAATAGGACAGGCCTGTATGTAGAAGCTCTGCCAAGTACTCCAGAATGTTAGCAATATCTATGTTCGACACATCTTTTCCTCTTTCAGTACTCCAAATGACAAACCTTTTCCATTTTCCTGCATAGTTCCTTCTTGTTGAAGGTCTGCGGGCTTCAAGGATAATGTCTTTAACCCTTTGGGAAAGGTCTGGGTTAGTTGCTGCTATGTGATGTTCCAGGCAGTCAGTTGCAAGGTTTTAGGTTTGGATGCATGATGTTGTAGTTGTTCTGAGTTAACATCAAAGGCATCAGGGTATTGACCACATTCTCTCCTGAGACATGCTCCTCAGCAATGGGTACCAGTGTTGTCTTGGCCAATTCGAGCTATCAGGATTATCCTTGGGCGTTCCTCTTTGTTTTTCAGTAGTACCTTGTGCGTCAAGGAAGGAGGTGGAAATGCATATGCTGTCAGGCCTTTCCAGCTGAAAGATAGAGGGTCCACCTTCCATGCAAGTGGGTGGAATGTCCTTGTGCAGAATTTTTGAGCTGGTGATTGAGTGGGGATGCGAATAGATCTATTTGTGGCATTCCCCATTTCTTTGTGATGGCCTCGAAGATGTCCGGGTGTAGCATCCATTCGTGCGCATCCGAGGTGGTTCTGCTTAACATGTCTGCTAGGGTGTTCTCTTTTCCCGGCACAAATATTGCCTGTAACTGGATGTTGTAGCTGAGAGCCAGATACCAAAGGTCCAAAGTCATTCTGCATAGGGGGTATGAATGAGTGCCTCCCTGTTTGTTGATGTACCACATGACTGTGGTGTTGTCTGTCCTTATCATCAGATGGCCTTCTTTGAGGAATGGTCTGAATTTTTGGATTGCCAGTTTTACTGCCAGCATTTCTTTTTGGTTTATGTGCAGGTGCAGCTGGTCTTGAGTCCACAATCCTTGTATGCATTTGTCCAGCATGTGCGCCCCCCATACTAGGTCTGAGGCGTCCGTTGTGATGGTTTGGCTTGCTCGAAAGTTGTGGAAGGGTAAGCCTGGGTTTGACTGGCATGCTTGAGCCCACCATAGGAACTCCTGTTTTAGGCATGGGATTAGTGGGATTTCTGTTTCTAAGCTGTGCCTGTGCTGAGACCATAAATTCTTTAGGTACCACTGTAGCTTTCTCATATGCAGTCTGGCATGTGGGACCAAGATTATGCATGATGCCATGAAGCCCAAGGCCTGCAGAACTTTTCTTGCTGTTAGTTTGTTCTGCTTTGTTAATGCCAAGAAGTAAAGAGGGAGTTCTTTTGTGCAGTTAGGAATGCCATTTGTTTTACTGTGGCCAAGTCCGCCCAAGAATGTTCTTGTTTGGGATGGTATCAGCCTTGACTTTTGTAAATTGACTGTGTATCCCAGGGCTTGTAGCAAGTAAATGACCCTTTGTAAATCTGTTGTCAGCTTGCTTTTGTTGTCCGCTTGTAACAGGCAGTCGTCCAGGTATGGATAAATTTGGATTCCTGTAGTCTGCAGTGAGCGATTACTGATGCCAGGCATTTTGTGAATACTCTGGGCAGTAGATAAGCCAAAGGGCAATGCTGAGAATTGATAATGCTCTGATCCTGCAAGAAATCTGAGGTATCTTTTGCAATTTGGTCGAATGGGGACGTGCAGGTATGCCTCCTTGAGATCTAGAGTTACCAGCCAACACTCCTTGCCCAGCATGGGAAGAAGTTGCTGTAGGGTCAGCATTTTGAATTTTGGGACAATGATGTATGTGTTTAAGACGGACAGGTCGAGAATAGGTCTCCAACTTTTCTCTTTTCTTGGTACTAGGAAGAGTCTGGAGTAGAATCCTTTGCCCTGTTCTGTTATTGGTACTCTTTCCACAGTTCTCATCCTTGTTAATTTCGCTATCTGCTGTAGAGCTTCTATTTTTGATTTGGAGGTAGGTTTGGCATTCCTCTTTTACTGGTAAGGTGTGGAAGTGGAACCGGTAGCCTTGGTCTATGGTTTGCAAAATCCACTTGTCTTTTGTGATATAGTGCCAATTTTTCGAAAATAAGGCTAACTTTCCGCCTAAAGGTGCTGCTATTTGCTCCCTGGTAGGCGGTGTCAGAGCCAAGTCACTGTGATTGTCCTGTTGCAGTGGCAGTGGTTGTGTCTGTGCCTCGGTTATTGCCTTGCCACTGTCGTCCTCTGTAGGCACCTCCTCTGGATTGATTTCTGCCTCTAGGCGTCTATTCCTGCCCTTTGGGATTTTGTGGAGTCTGGAAAGGACCAATTTTGGCAGGCCAGTTCCTGCTAAACCTTGGGGGCTGAACCTGTAAGAAATCTTTAACTGTTTGTACAGATTTTGCCTTTTCTTCCATTTTCTTCATTACTTGCTGGGCAGGTGTACCAAATAGACTGGCCTTACCCATAGGCGCATCTAACAGCTTTACTTTAACATGATCCGGTAAGACCTGTTCTTTCAACCATGCATGCCTTCTTATCACTGTGCCAGTCATGGCTGATCTAAATGAAGCCTCCAGTGCATCATAGCCACATTTTAAGGAATGGTTACTAACCTGTTGGATGTTATTCACCATTTCTAATACATATTTCTTATCTAAGGATTCATCAGAGGACAGTTTTTTAGTTAACTGATCAAGCATAAACTCTTGGTATTGGATCATATGAAACTGACAGTTTAAAGCTCTAGCTGAGAGAGTAGCAGAGGTGTAAACTTTTTACCCATCTCTCTAAGGACCTGGATTCCCTTTCAGAAGGAATAGGGTTTTGCGGTGGTGGAGGCTACTGCCTTAGGCCCCTGGGATATAGTTTGGGATCTGCAAGTGGGGCCTTGTATAGGTGGTGATGAGTGTCTGGCACCCTGTAAAATCTATCTGGTTTGGCAGGGGCTGGAGGTAAAGAATCAGGAGCAGTGCAAACATCATTAAATGCATCATCCACAACAGGCAGTACAGGAGGTATAGCTAAGGGCCTATGTTGTGGTAAGTGCAGAAAAGTCCTAAGCCTTTTTCTTGAATCTGAGAAATCTTGTCCCTGCCATTGGAATTGTTCTCTCATGGCATGTAAGGTTTCCCCAAAGGAAAATTCCTCTGGTGGAGAGGCAGCTGGAATGGATTCTTCAGCATCGGAATCTTCATAAGTAGAAAAAGGAGCCTCTGGCTGGTCTGTAATGTCCGAGTCATCCGCAGAATCAGAGGACACTGGCTCGGGGGGCTCTACTCTAGGTCTCTTTTCTGGGGGCTGAGAGGCCCTGTCTGGGTGAGATTGGGATCCCCTAATTAAGGATATTAAATCTTCTGCCAGTCTAAGCATTTGTGAACTTGAAGTGGGCCTGTGTGAGGGGGGCTTAACAGGCACTGATTTAACAGATTTGGCTGCTTTAGCCCTGGCAAAGGCCTTAATAGACATGGCTGCAGGAGGCCTAGTAGCACCACGTGCTGGGGTAGAGACATCCAAAGGGATGGTGTCTGATAAATCACTAGGAACCACAGTTGTAGGCAAAATTTCTGAGGCCGATTCAACTAAGGTAGCAGGAGCCTCAGTAGTAGTCATGGATTCGGCTGAAGATTGACCGGTTTTCTCGGTTTCGGCCGAAACCGAGACACTCAGCGGCTTAACGCGGTTTCGCAAACCGCGGACGCGAAGTCGGTCTTTTCTTTGCGTTTTTAATTTGGGTAGTCGGAGGATCCGGCGGCATAATGTACGCAAAATCTGAGCGAAAAACTGTTCAGCAAACTCCGACCGGCGCCTAAGCGTTCGTCGGTTGAAGAAGCACAGGCGAACAGGCTGCTACGTCGTGGTCTGGGCCTAAGCAAGGCAGACAGTAAGAGTGGAAATCTTTATGAGGTATTTGTTTCCCACAAGTTAAACAGTTATTGACTTTTTCTGACATCGGCTGAGGCAAGAAAGAGTCCCCAGCGGGTACTTAGCTTTTAGAAGTCTTGAAGTAGTATTCGGTAGTAGTAATCTCTGGATCTGACCGACCGGCACTTGCGAACAGCTTCTGCTTGAGCCCAGCGGCAAGAAAGACTGAGGAAAATGGCGTCGGCTGATGCCTTTATACCCGAAGACCAGCAGAGATGACGTCGGGTGAAGTGCGACATCAGCCGAAGCCGGACCCAGACTTTGGAATCCGGCCGACCGAAGGGCTGCCTGACGACAGGACAACCCATTTGTTATGACTGCAGATGCATCCATGAAGGACATCTGGTTTTCCATGATGGGTATAGCAAAAACGAATGCAATGTCCTATCCATTTGGAAATGGTTTGTTTTGATATAGCCTTCCCTTGTGTAGCTGTAGCATAGGATACAAAGAGCTGGTCAGATTTTCTGAAAACCTTAGTTTTATCCAAGTAGTAACGAAGTTGCCTGTGAATGTCCAAGGAATGCAGGAGTCTTTCTCCTTTGTTCTGTGGATTTGGGAAGATGGTGGGTAAGTGGATGGTTTGATTTAAAGCCACACTGGAAACCACCTTAGGCATGAAGGATTAAGTTCGTAGAGAAACTGTCTTGATGGAAAATGAGGAAAGTTTCCACTGCCATTAGTGCCTGCAGCTCTGAGACTCTTCTGGCTGAAGTTATTGCTAGCAGCAGGGCAGTCTTCCACGATATAAACTGTAGATCTGCAGAGAAAGCTGGTTCAAAGGGAGGTAGCGCAAGTTCTTCCAGAACAAAATTGAGGTCCCATGTTGGTGTAGGTGCTCTCCTGGGGGGCCTAATGTTTTTTGCCCCTCTGAGGAACTGCCTTAGAAGTGGATGTGAAAATAAGGGTAGATCCGTGTTGTAGTGGGCCGAAATAGCTGATGCATGGATCTTAATGGAAGAAGAAAGTCCTTTGTGCAGCATCTCAGTTAAATACTGTAGAATCTGAGGCATGTGAGGCTGAAGTGTATTTTGGCCTTTAGCTTGGTTCCAGGCGCAAAACATTTTCCATTTGTCCAAGTAGGCCTTTCTGGTGCTGGGCCTCCTAGCTTCCAGAATAACATCCATAACTGCTTGGGAAAGAAGAGCTGGCTGGATGCTTAGGTGATTTGCCATGCAGCCAGATTTAAGGTTTTGAGCTGGCTGTATAGAATCTGATTGTTTTGCTGTGTGAGCAAATGGGCAATTTGTGGTAAAATCCAAGGTGTGCCCTGGGTCATATTCCTTAATAGTAGGTACCACTACTGGCGTGGCCAGTCTGGGGCTATGAGTATCAGTCGTGGTCTCTCCTTTCTGACTTTCAGAAGCACCTTTGTGAGGAGAGGCAATGGAGGGAAGGCATATACTGTCAGGTTTTTCCAACTGAATGAGAGTGCGTCCACTTTCCAAGCTTGACGGTGAAGTGTCCTTGTACAAAATTTTGTTAGCTGATAGTTTTGGGGGCTGGCAAACAGGTCTAGGTCTGGAAGGCCCCATTTTTGAGTTATCATTGCAAATACTTGTGGATCCAGTTTCCACTCCTGGGGATCCATGATGTTTCTGCTGAGGTAGTCTGCCAATGTGTTCTTTTTTCCAGGCAGGAATTGAGCTTGTAACTGAACTTGGTAAGCCAGTGCTGTGTTCCACAAGGTCATTGCTTGCCTGCATAGAGGGTAGGAGTGTGTACCCCCTTGTTTATGTACCACATTACTGTGGTGTTGTCCGCCCTTATTGTAAGTTGTCCTGGATGTAATAGGATCTTGAAGGCTGTCGGAGCATTCTGTACAGCTAGCATCTCTTTTTGATTGATGTGCAGATTCCTTTGATCTGCAGTCCATATGCCTTGAACGCACTGTCCTGCCATGTGTGCCCCCCAGGCGTAGTCCGATGCATCTGTTGTCATAGTTTGCCTGACTGAGGGCAAGGTGAAAGGCTGACCCTTGCTGAGGTGACATGCCTGTGACCACCATAGAAACTCCTGTTGTAGGCAGGGAATGAGAGATCATTGTGTCCAAGCTGTGGCTGTGCCGAGACCATACGCTTTTTAGGTACCACTGTAATTTCCTCATATGCAGCTTTGCAAATGGTAGTAGTATGCAAGATGCCATGAAACCCAAAGCTTGCAGAATTTTTCTTGCAGGGAGTTGGGTTCTTTGTTGCCACTGTTTTGAAATATTGGGTCAGTTGTAGTTTGTCTGGCGTCAGATAAGCCTTCTGGGCCGTTGTATTCAAGCTGGCACCCAGGAATGTCATTTTGTGAGGGTACTAGTTTTGATTTCTTTTCGTTTACTGTGTACCCCAGGCAACTTAGAAGATGTTTTACAAAAGCCAGATGTTGTAAGAGGATGTCCTTGCTTTCTGCTTGGATGAGGCAGTCGTCCAGGTATGGGTATATTTGAATTCCTCTTTGTCTGCAGTATGCAATTACTGGTGCCAGGCATTTTGTGAAGACCCTGGGCGCAGTGGATAAGCCAAAGGGCAGTGCAGAGAATTGGTAGTGGGTTGAACCTGCAATGAAACGGAGGTATCTTCTGCAACTTTGTCTGATAGAGACATGCAGGTATGCCTCCTTGAGGTCCAGCGTTACTAGCCATGCTTTCTTGCCCAACATGGGAAGAAGCTGCTGTAGTGCTAGCATCTTGAATTTGGGTACTTATAAGGTGTTTAGAATAGAAAGGTCCAGAATTGGTCTCCAAGCATTGTCCTTTCTGGGGACTAGAAAGAGTCTCGAGTAAAATCCTTGGCCTCGCTCACGTGTAGGTACCAATTGAATGGCTCTCACGTCCATGAGAGCTGTAATTTGTTTTTGTGCCTCTGCTCATTGATTTTGTGGCAGGTTTGGCATTCCTCTTTTCATTGGCAAGGTGTGGAAATGGAATCTGTATCCTCGTGAAATTATGTCTAGGACCCATTTGTCCTTTGTGACAATGTGCCAGTTGTCTGAAAAAAGTGCGAGTTTTCCTCCCAAGGGAGCTGCCAAGAGAGTGTTGCTTGGCCAGATGAGGTGCAAGTCATTGAGTTTGCCTTCTAGTAGTTTGGGGCCTGTCTTCTCCTCCCTTCTGTGTTGCAGTACCCCATTGTCGAGGTTTGTATTGGGCTTGTGGTTGTCCTCTGCCTCTTGGACGTCTGTATTTACCCCTCTGTGGTCTGTCAGTAGCTGGAAAGGACCAATTTTTTGTTGGCCAATTTCTGCTGAAGCAAGGGGGCTGTACCTGTAGAAAATCTTTGACTGTCTGCATAGATTTTGCCTTATCCTCCATTTTCTTTAAGACTTCTTCTGCTTTAACTCCAAATAGAACATCTTGCTGTAAGGGAGCATCTAGAAGCTTTGCTTTAACATGATCAGGCAGAGTTTTTTCCTTTAACAAAGCATGCCTACGTATAACAGACCCAGTGACAGCTGCTCTGCAGGAAGCCTCTAAAGAATCAAACCCACATTGTAAAGTATGTTTGCCCACCTGTTCAGTTGCATGCAACAGATCCTGCATTTCTTTCAATTCAGACTGTTGAGGGAGTGTGCTCATTTTTTGTCTTAACTGAGACATTAGAAATTGCTGATATTTTAGCATGTGAAATTGGCAATTTAGTGCTCTCATAGCTAGAGTGGCTGAGGTGTAAACCTTTTTCCCCCACCTGTCTAGTGCTCTGGAGTCCCTTTCAGAGGGTACAGGATTTTTTGCCATAGAAGCCTTAGCCCCTTTGGGACCCTGGGAAATAAGTCTCTGGATCAGCAACAGGGCTTTTATAAAGGAATTTGTGGGAGTCAGGCACTCTATAGTATCTGTCTGGTTTGGCTGGAGCAGGAGACTGAGAATCTGGGTTCAAACTAGATTCTAAGTAAACATCATCCACAATGTCTAAAACTGGGGGGATGGTAAGTGGTCTGTGCTGGGGGAGTAAAAGAAACTCTCGGAGCCTTTTCTTTGAGTCAGAGTAGTCCTGACCTTCCCAGTGAAAATGTTCCCTCAGTGTGTAAAGTTTCCCCAAAGGAGTAGTCTTCAGGAGGAGAAGCTGAGGGAATGGAATCCTCAGCATCAGAATCTTCATAAGGGGAAAAGGAGTAATCTTGGTCCTCAGAGGAGCCTGAGGAAATAGACACTTGATCAGAGGAGGCATAATCTTCCTCTTGTCTAGGCCTTTTGTCGGGTGGGGGTTGGGAACCCCTGATTAGAGAGATCAAATCTTCAGCCATTTTAAGCATCTGTTTCTTAGGCATGGGGCCTTGAACTGGAGACTGAAGTGCAGTCCTTTTTGGTTTAATAGGAGTCTTAAGCTTAGGGTATGTTTTTATGGTGAGCGTCTGTCTGAAGACGCCTTCAGACACCGAAGGTGTTTCTGCAGCACCGACATCTTTCTGTAGTGTCATCGGTAGGGGCTAAACAAAATGGCTGCGTCGGCCTAGCACTCTCCGCCCAAGGCTCAGAAGCGGTCTCCGGTTCCAAATCTGCGGTAGTCAGGGGCTGCGTCAGAGCCTCACTGAAGACCGGTGAACTGGAGACCTGTCCAGCCGAGGCCTCGGAGTCTGGCTTGGGTCTAGGCTGCCTGTCCTTATCCTTGCGTTTTTTGTGCACGCCGTTAGTCGGTTGCTCAGACGGCATTGTGTAGTTAAATTTTCTACCGAAGTAGTGTCGTGCGAAATCAAAGCGTCTTTTTATAGTACGCTTATTAAACCTAGCACAAAAACAACCAGTGACGTCGTGGTCTGGGCCTAGGCAAGGTATGCAGTAAGAATAAAAATCCTTATGGAGGTATTTGCTTCCCACAAGAAATACAATTGTTAACTTTTTCTGACATCGGTCTGAGGCAAGAAATGTTTCCCCAACTACGTACTTAGCTTTATTGAAGACTTCGGATCTGAAATCCGACTTCGAAAATCTCAGGAGTCGGCCGACCGGCACTTGCAAACTACTTCTGCTTCGGGCACCGCGCGGCAAGAAAGACTGTGGAAAATGGCGTCGGATGCATTACATATACCCCTGGCGCACTGACGTCAGGGAAGAAGCGACAGCAACTGACGCCAGACCAAGACTTTGGAATTCCGGCTGACTGCGGGACCGCCTGACGACAGGATAACCCAAGTGTGATGACTGCAGCAGGGTAACACGATGAACATCAGCAAAACAAGATGTGCACTGCATTGTCCTTCACCTAAGGTACCTTACAAATGGCAGATACTACTATGAGCAGAGAAGTCTAATACCCACCACCGTGCCAGCACCCCCATGACATTTCTTTCTGCAGATGGTACGTTTAACCCTTCTGAGGGATCAAAAAGGGCACAGCAGCAAACAAATCAACACCCTTCCAGCTTATATGTTCACAACTCTATTCCAATCCACGGGTAGTTGGAAAACAAGCATGCATAAATACATACATGTATAAAAAAAAAATTAAATTAAATTAAAAGAAAAATGCAAACACATACCACCATCTTTCCTAATAAAACACAGCTGTTTGGCAGAACTGGCCTGGCAGCCAGAAGCTTCACAAATGCAGTTTCCTTTAATAACTGCAGAGTTCGACAGTCTTAAAATAAAGGCCAAATTTTACTCTGCACACTGGCATCACTGTGTGAATTGTACTTTTCATTAAAGAGCCATTTCAAATAAATTAAGGGTAACCAATTTCCGTTACCAAGCTACAGTACTAAGACAATCACTACAGTCTGTAAAATGAACCCAGAATCGGAAGCGGTCATGTTGTTAAAGAACAAAGTCACCCTTCCTGTACAAAAATGAAAAGTTCAGGGTTTTGAAGCCAACTGACATTTCTCAGACTGTACTGGCTACATTTTGTTTGGGGAGTGTGCCTAGTCTGTGAAATTCAGGTTTTTACAAAGGACTATAAATGTAGCAACCCTAACTATCCCAGCAGTCTAGTTGCTTCTGCAGCTGGAACTGTTCTATACAAGATCAAACAGGTTTACACAGTACTAAGTGTGGGGCATATTGCAAGGGTGCATATTCAAGTATACCGTGTATATGCATCCAAGTGCACAATCAAAACAATGACAGAGATAAGTTACCTACAATTACTCAAATGCTTCCAATGCGTGTAGTCAAACAGCTTGCTAACAGGTTCACTGACAGTGGCTGCGATAAGGTTCACTTAGTCGTCATGCCATTGGAGATGCCAGCTGGGGGTGGGAGAAGAGTGAATTGGCTTAGCTTGCTTGCCTTTATAGGGTAGGTGGCAGACGGCTGCACACGAGAAACATTTTCTTTTAAGCTTTGTGCTGAAGATAAGAAACCAACCAATGTCAAGAGTTTTCATTAAGACTGTCTGCGTGAAGGGAAATGGCTAGATTGAGTGAGAAACTTCTAAACCCCATTGTGAATATCAGCACCACTCGAGTTAAAGTCTCGTCTTTAGGAAATGAATGGGTCACAGGACTTATGCCCTGTGGGAAGAATCAGTTTAGTAGCATTACTGGACTGGAGGGGAAGCTCTGATGGAGACTTTGCAAGGACTGGACAGTGGACTCATGCTGCCATACTGCCTAAAAATGGACTACAGCCAAAGACTGAGCAGGAACTTATTTTCATTCAGCAGCAGAGTGGCTAAAACTGTTCATTTTCTACTTGGACCACTTCTGCCACTCTTCGCAATTATATTGACAAATGTGACTTTTAGACTTACAAAATGTCTCTGCACATTTTATATTGCACTTAAAACAAAAGAAATGTAAAACATTTAAACAGTTCTATAACTAGCTTGTACGTATATATATCTTTATCTATACATGGCTGTAACTATAAACTTGCATTATAAAAAAAAAAAATCGATGAAGGGGTGACCATGCTAAACATATTACTGCTCTCCAGAAGTGCAGTGACGCACAGGCCCCCAACAAGTGCCTTACAATCCCTAGGCACAAGTTAAATCTGTATCTTTCAAACCGCAGTAACACAAAATGGACATACTTATTTTTCAGTCTGAATATTACGTCTAATAGTTGCCATGTGATAATCTGCATGATGCATTTTGTCAAGTATATCTTCATTAAAATGGATGCAGGAATAAGGTTACATTAACACACTAGTGTGAAAGGTTATCAAATTTAAATCAAGTGGAACTCTGATGGGAAATGCTCAGGCTAGTCCTTTTGAAATCCTGTGTTACTGTTGGGTGCTGGGACAAATTCCATATGTACTGTCATTACAAGTCTGTAAATCTTATTTTGGATTCCAGATGCACCTGTTTGGTATTAGAGTTAGATGGTACTCCATGATCAATTCTAAAAATATGAGCTCGGAAAGTTTCACTTTAGCATATTTATTGGAAAAAATTGTAAAAATCTATTTCCATACTTCAAAGGCTTCTTTAGCCAGCTGGTTATGCTGCAGAACTAAGATGGTCAGAATTTTGGTAAGAAACTTATTTTAAAGTAGTAATTTTTGGGACTTTGTCAAACTGTCATGTGTTACTTGAACTGCATTTGTAAATGCCATTTCACAATTTTCCTAACTCAGGTTTTCAATTGGGCCATACAATTAATACCATACTAGAGGTGGTGTGGTCGGGTCCTGACATAACATTCTGAGATCATATTTACAACCCAAGCTTTGGTGGTTATGAGCATTCATTGAAAACACAAAAATGTGCTTTTTTACATCAGCCCTCCATTGGGGCCATCGTACTGCAAGTTGCTGCGCCAAGAAGTTAATACTTTTGGACTTCTGCCAGACTTTTTCTTGTTAAAAAAACACATGTAAGTAGACAACATTGTTCTTCCACTAAAGGTCAGAATTACTGGAAGATAAAAATGCCTGCCAGTGAAATTGTGAAGGGTGTGGGGAACATCTGTGAAACTGGGGTTCTAGATGGACTGAACCAACCTTCTCCCATACAAGAACATGACTGATGCATAGGTATCAAGTAATCCGAATGTATAAAAAGTGTGTAGGGAAATTGGACCATATTTACAGGAAAAGGTCACATTGCTGAACTGTACTTAGAAAAATATGGAACAGCAACATGTCAAAATATCTAGAATGGACTTTAACATGGATCCTGCAAGGGGGGGGGGGGTGCAGGAGAATAGGTCTCCCACTCCAGTTGAATTTTCTACCCAAACCATACTTACCATTTGTCCAAAACTACAGCAAGTTTACAACTCTTATCAGGTGGGCTTTATCAATTAAGGATCTAGCTTCGCGTATACAAGAACACACTGGATGCTATTTCACCTCTGCTGAAAAAGAGGAGTCACCTTTGTACACAAGTTAGTAATCCGTTACTAAAGGACTTTCAGAGCAAGCGGCTTAACACTTCATTTTGAGGAATTTTTCCTATTGGATAATTCTATCCTTGTGCTCACCTCCCACAATGTATATTAGTTATACTGAGCGGTACTATTTGCTCATTTGTGTATTACATCTCAAACCACTAAGTATTTCATATTTTCTCAACTGTCAGTTAAGCACAAGGGGACAGATAAAACGGCAAAACGAAAGTTGTAATTTACCACTGGAGTTTTTTTGTTTGTTTTTTTAATCACAGTGCCTGCCCTACTTATTTGCTGTACATCACGCAAAACTTCTACAGATTACAGAAAAGTAATTTAACACAAACCAGTTACTGGGGGCAGGGGGGGGGATACAAACTGTATTCTGCATTTTTCTATTTCACACACAACAAAATGGACAGCTTCTCATGAGGCAGACTAAATTTCTTTCACACACCTATAGTTTCTTTAGAGTAATTTATGAAACAGTAACAGTCATTTACAAGTGTAAATGACACAGCTAGCACTGGGAAACATTGCATTCTTAAAAGTTACCTCTGAACTTACTCAAAGAAGGCCTGGAAAGTTAGGAATGCAACTGCTCAGATTAGCAGAGACCTCGAATAACCTAATTGTGTATTACAGCAGGGTACATGAACAGAGCTCATTTTAACCAGACCTTTATTCAAGCACGAGGAGAAAAGGTTAGGGATAACTATTCAAACCCTCACTGCTCTATACAGAGAGCAGTAATGGTAAAGGCAATGAAATTTAAAAGTAGAAACAGTTCAGCAGCACTAAATTTTCTTGTAAGGGGATGTCTTCACAGAAAAACAGTGCTGAAAAACTGTCAACAGAAGTTGTAAGAAGGAAAAACAGGCAGTTGCTTCTAAAAGTACACTTGTGTACACTTACCATAAATGCAGATGTTTGAGTATTCACTGTTGCAGTCATCATATTTGGGTTATCCCTGCCAGGGTAGCCCACGGCCGGCCCAAATACTAGAGGCTTACTACTTCTGCGTCTGTTGCTGTCGCTTCAGGACTGTCAAGTCGTCAGTTGTATAAAGTAAGGCAGCCGATGCCATTACATCAGTTTTTCTTGCCTTAACCTGTCAGGAGCCCCCAGGTATCAGCCAGGTTCTGGTGGAAGAACTCCACCAGTAGAAAGTAAATACCAATATGTCCTTTGTAAGGAAAGGGAAGAAAGAAGAAGGGAATGGAGGGAGGGAAACCAGGACTGCAACAGTGAATACACTCAAACATCTACATTTATAGTACGTGTACACAACTGTACTATGTTCTTCATGTTTCACTGTTGCAGTCATCACATTTGGGTTGATGCCCAAAGCTGAGAAAAAGGATGGAGGCAGTCAATGAAACTAGGTGCTGGCTAGGATGCCCTGCAGGACTGCAAAAGCAAACCCTGCCCTGGATTTGAGGAAGATAGGCATGTGGTAATGTTTGGTGATGGTATGAACAGATGTCCAGGTGGCAGCCTCCCAGATGTCCCTGGTGGGGACTCTTCTGAGGAAAGCTGCAGAGGTAGAGGCTGCTCTGGTGAGTCCTGACTCCCTTGGGGGAGGCTTTCTGTGTTGTTTGTAGTAGAAATGGATGCAGTGTGCTATCCATTTGGAGATGGCTTTGCCCTCTGCCCCTGCAGCAAAGCTAACCAGCAATTGATCAGACTTTCTGAATAATTTAGTCCTGTCTAGATAGAATCCAAGAGCTTTCTGTGCACATCTAGAGTGAGCAGGATCCTTTCCCCCTTGTTCTGTAGTTTATGGAAAAAGGTGGGCAAATAAATGGATTGGTTGAGAGCCACAATGGACACCACCTTGGGCATGAAGGATGGGTTAGTCCTGAGGGATACCCTGTCAGCATGGAAGATGAAGGGTTCCACAGCCATGAGTCTTTGCAGCTCGGAGACCCTTCTGGCTGAAGTGATGGCCAGAAGGAAAGCAGTCTTCCAGGAGAGAAATTTTAACTCTGCTGAAGAGGCAGGTTCGAAAGGGGGAAGGTTGAGCTTTCCCAACACAAAGTTCATATCCCAAGCTGGGGTTGGTGCTCTTCTGGGTGGCCTCAAGCTGCTAGCCCCTCTTATGAACGGTCTGATCAGAGGGTGAGAGAAAAGGGGCTGCTCAGTGGGAAAATGAGCAGAGATAGCAGATGCATAAATTTTAATGGAGGAAATGTAGAGTCCACTAAGTAGCAGGTCAGCTAAGTAATCCAGGATGAGAGGGAGGGAGGGCTGTGCTGTATTGGCTCCCTTAGCCTAAATCCAGGTGCAGAACCTTTTCCATTTGTCAGCATAAGACTAACTAGTGCTAGGGCGTCTGGCCTCACATACATCTAGAACCTGTTTGCTGAGGTTGGCAGACTGACTGGGGGTTAGGAAATAAGACAAGCTGCCAAACTGAGTGTCTGCAGTTGGGGATGCATGAATTCCCCTTCCCTCTAGGTCAGGAGGTTTGGAGTCTGAGGGAGATGCCAAGGTGGCAGAGGGAAACAGGCTGCGCAAGGGGTACCAGTGCTACTGAGGCCAGTCTGGAGCTACAAGAATTGTCCTTGGTTTTTCCTCCTTTATTTTGAGCAGTACCCTGGGGATGAGAGGTAGTGGAGGAAAAGCATAGACAGATAGATAGACCCAGGGGAAGGGACAGAGCATCCACTTTCTAAGCCATGCAGCGATGCTTCCCAGGTGTAGAATTTGCTAAGCTGATGGCTAGTGTGGGAGGCAAATAGGTAGGCCTTCGGGGTGCCCCATTTCTGAGTTATTAGGACAAAGGTTCTTCTGTTGAGCTGCTACTCGTGTGGGTTCAGAAGACTTCTGCTTAAGTGGTCAGAGAGTTGAGAGAAGCCAGTAGGAATTCTGCTAACAGGTGGAGTTGCATGGCAGAGGCTTTGTGGCAAAGGGTCATGGCCAGCCTGCATAGAGAGTAGGACTGAATCCCTCCCTGCTTGTTGATATACCACATCACAGTTGTGTTGTCTGTTTTGTTCAGGAGAGCCACTGGGGAGAGAAGGGGCTTAAACTGTCAAGAGGTGCTGGACAGCTATCATCTCTTTTTGGATGATGTGCAGATGGATTTGTTGTGGGCTCCATTGGCCCTGTATGCACCTACTGTTCAGGTGTGCACCCCAGGAATAATCTGACGAGTCTGTGGGTCTGGAGAGCGTGGGGTGGTGAGAAAGTTAGTCCTTTGTTGAGGGAGCATGCTGTTGCCCACCAAAAAAATCTTTTCTGAGGCAAGGTATAGGTATAAGAATCTCCAGGTCTTGAGAGTGTTGACACCAAAGGCTTTTTAGGTACCACTGAAGTTTCCCCATATGCAGTCTGGCATATGGAAGGAGTAGAATGCAAGATGCCATGAACCCTAGAGCTTGCAGGATTTTCCTTGCAGATAGTTTGTGTCTGGTGGCTAGTTGAGAGAAGTAGGCTTTCAGGAAGGTTTGCTTTTCTGGTGTAAGGAATGCCATCTGGGATGCTGTGTCCAGGCTTGCTCCCAGAAATATAATCCTTTGGGTGCGTACCTGTTTGGATTTCTTTTCATTCATCGTGTACCCTAGGGAGGTCAGTAGGGACTTTACAAAGGCCAGGTGCTTGAGCAGCTGTTCCCGGCTGTCTTTCTGAATTAGGCAGTCATCTAAGTATGGGTAAATATGGCTATTCCTTTGTCTGCAAAAGGCAATGGTCGAAGCCAGACATTTTGTGAAAAGTCTGGGAGCAGTAGGTAAGCCAAAGGGAAGCGCAGGGAACTGAAAGCGCTGAGATCCTGCCCTGAAACGGAGATATTTCCTGCATAATTCCCCAATAGGAATGTGGAGGTAAGGCCTCCTTTAGTTCTAGGGTGGCTAGCCAAGCATCCCTGGAGAGCATGGGCAGCAGCTGCTGGAGGGTGAGCATGTTGAACTTTGGGATCACCAAGAAGGTGTTTAGAATGGATAGATAGAGGATGGGGCACCAGGTGCCCTCTTTCCTGGGTACCAGAAAAAGTCTGGAGTAGAAACCTTGGCCTTTCTGTTCTGCACGAACATGCTCTACAGCCCTCAGAGAGCAGGGAAAGAACTTGTTTTTGTGCCTCTGCCCACTGGTCTTGAGTTAGATCTCGGAACCATTTTGCAGTTGGCAGGGTGTGGAAAGAAAATTTGTATCCCTGGGACACTATGTTCAGAACCCAGCAGTAGTCTGTAATGGTGGCCCACGTGTTTGCATGAAAGGAGAGTTTTCCTCTTAGGGGTAAGTGGAGGTGGGCAGGGGAGTGGGGGAGTCAATGCGAGTTCTTACCATAAGGGGGTGGCTTAGAACTCATTGGTTTTGAAGTGGAGGTAGTCCACTGCTTAGAATCTCTGCATTCCCTGTGGCCACTGTCTGTGGGGCCTGGGCTGAACTGACCTGGTGGGAGCAGGAAAGGACCAGTGCTTGGCGAGACAATGCCTGCTGAACCTGGGTGGCTGGACCTGTAAGAAATCCTTAACTGTCTGCATATATTTTGCTTTTCTTCCATCCTTTTTAAGACCTCTTCTGGCTTAGTGCCAAATAAGTTGTCTTTGTGCAAGGGGGCATCCAACAGTGTAGATTTAACATGGTCTGGCAAGTGCTGTTCCTTAAGCCATGCATGCATTCTAAGGACAGAAACGGTGACTGCTGCCCTGCAAGAAGCTTCTAGGTCATCAAAAAAGTACAGTTGTGTACACTTATCATAAATGTAGATGTTAGAGTGTATTCACTGTTGCAGTCATTACACTTGGGTTATCCTGCTGGCAGGCTACCCTCAGTCGGCCTGAATTCCAAAGTCTAGGTCCGACATCTGTTGCGGTTGCCTCTTCCCTGATGTCAGTGCGCCAGGGGTATAAAAGATGCAGCAGACACCATTTTCTTCAGTTTTTCTTGCCCCAGATGTCAGGTGCCCCGAAAAAGGGTAGGCTAAAAATATGCCAATAAAACATGCATGCACCAAAAAGTACAGTTTTGTACCTACCATAAATGTAGATGTCCGAACTGGATAGCATCTGCAGTCATAACAAATGGGTTGTCCTGTCGTCAGGCAGCCCTTCGGTCGGCCGGATTCCAAAGTCTGGGTCCGGCTTCGGCTGATGTCGCACTTCACCCGACGTCATCTCTGCTGGTCCTCGGGTATAAAGGCATCAGCCGACGCCATTTTCCTCAGTGTTTCTTGCCCCAGATGCCAGTTGCCCTCTTGGAAGGCTAAATTTTGGATAAATGCCAATGTTTCCAAAAAAGTAGAAGGCAAACACAAAAAATAAGCATGAATGTACATATATACAAACAAATACACCATAAGAGACTCCCCCCCAGCTAGCTATTAGGAGGGTAAATACCCTAGGAGTACCACAGAGGGGAAGGAGGGTGGGTAATCCTGACTGCAGATGCTATCCAGTTCGGACATCTACATTTATGGTAGGTACAAAACTGTACTATGTCCTTCATGGATGCATCTGCAGTCATAACAAATGGGTAGAATACCATAGCCAAACTAGGGGTGGAGGAAGAAAATTTATGGTGTAGTTGGGATCCCTTGCAGTACAGCAGAGGCAAATCCTGCTCGGGATCTAGAGTATAGAGGTAAATTATAATGCTTGGCAAATGTATGCACGGAGGTCCAAGTAGCCGCCTCAATAATGTCTTTGGTTGCCACTCCTTGTAAGAAAGCTGTGGTAGTGGCTGTAGCCCTTGTAGAATGAGGTCTTATGTTCTGTGAAATTGGTTTTCCATGGTAGGAGTAACAGAATCTTATGCAATTTCCTATCCATTTGGAGATTGTCTGTTTGGAAATTGCTTTTCCTTCCCTTCCTGTTGCATAGGCTACTAAAAGCTGGTTAGTTTTTCTGTTACTTTTGGTTCTGTCCAGGTAGTAGCGTAACTGCCTATGTACATCCAAGGTATGCAGCAGTCTTTCCCCCCTGTTCTGTGGATTGGGAAAGAAGGTAGGTAGGTGGATTGCCTGGTTTAAAGACACTCTGGATACCACCTTGGGCATAAATGTAGGATTAGTTCTCATGGACACCCTATCTTGATGGAAGATTAGGAAGGGTTTGCACTGCCATTAAGGCCTGTAGTTCCGAAACCCTCCTTGCTGAGGTAATTGCCAGTAGGAAGGCAGTTTTCCATGACAGGTGTTGCATATCTGCTGTCGCTGCTGGTTCAAATGGAGGGAGTGTCAATTTTTCTAGCACAAAGTTCAAGTCCCATGCTGGTAATGGTGGTTTCCTAGGAGGTTTTACATTCTTGATCCCTCTGAGGAACTGCCTGAGTAGAGGATGCGAAAAGACAGGTGGATCGAAGCTGTATTCTGCTGAAATAGCTGATGCATGTATCTTGATGGAGGAATAGGACAGGCCTGTATGTAGAAGCTCTGCCAAGTACTCCAGAACGTTAGCAATATCTATGTTCGACACATCTTTTCCTCTTTCAGAACTCCAAATGACAAACCTTTTCCATTTTCCTGCATAGTTCCTTCTTGTTGAAGGTCTGCAGGCTTCAAGGATAATATCTTTAACCCTTTGGGAAAGGTCTGGGTTAGTTGCTGCTATGTGATGTTCCAGGCAGTCAGTTGCAAGGTTTTTAGGTTTGGATGCATGATGTTGTAGTTGTTCTGAGTTAACATCAAAGGCATCAGGGTATTGACCACATTCTCCGAGACATGCTCCTCAGCAATGGGTACCAGTGTTGTCTTGGCCAATTCGGAGCTATCAGGATTATCCTTGGACGTTCCTCTTTGATTTTCAGTAGTACCTTGTGCATCAAAGGAAGAGGTGGAAATGCATATGCTGTCAGGCCTTTCCAGCTGAAGGATAGAGAGTCCACCTTCCATGCAAGTGGGTGGAATGTCCTTGTGCAGAATTTTTTGAGCTGGTGATTGAGTGGGGATGCGAATAGATCTATTTGTGGCATTCCCCATTTCTTTGTGATAGCCTTGAAGATGTCCGGGTGTAGCATCCATTCGTGAGCATCTGAGGTGGTTCTGCTTAACATGTCTGCTAGGGTGTTCTCTTTTCCCGGCACAAAAATTGCCTGTAACTGGATGTTGTAGCTGAGAGCCAGATTCCAAAGGTCCAAAGTCATTCTGCATAGGGGGTATGAATGAGTGCCTCCCTGTTTGTTGATGTACCACATGACTGTGGTGTTGTCTGTCCTTATCATCAAATGGCCTTCTTTGAGGAATTGTCTGAATTTTTGGATTGCCAGTTTTACTGCCAGCATTTCTTTTTGGTTTATGTACAGGTGCAACTGGTCTTGAGTCCACAATCCTTGTATGCATTTGTCCAGCATGTGCCCCATCCTAGGTCTGAGGCGTCCGTTGTGATGGTTTGGCTTGCTCGAAAGTTGTGGAAGGGTAAGCCTGGGTTTGACTGGCATGCTTGAGCCCACTATAGGAACTCCTGTTTTAGGCATGGGATTAGTGCGATTTCTGTTTCTAAGCTGTGCCTGTGCTGAGACCATAAATTCTTTAGGTACCACTGTAGCTTTCTCATATGCAGTCTGGCATGTGGGACCAAGATTATGCATGATGCCATGAAGCCCAAGGCCTGCAGAACTTTTCTTGCTGTTAGTTTGTTCTGCTTTGTTAATGCCAAGAAGTAAAGAGGGAGTTCTTTCTGTTTTTCTGCAGTTAGGAATGCCATTTGTTTTACTGTGTCCAATTCCGCGCCCAAGAATGTTCTTGTTTGGGATGGTATCAGTCTTGACTTTTGTAAATTGACTGTGTATCCCAGGGCTTGTAGCAAGTAAATGACCCTTTGTAAATCTGTTGTCAGCTTGCTTTTGTTGTCCGCTTGTAACAGGCAGTCGTCCAGGTATGGATAAATTTGGATTCCCTGTAGTCTGCAGTGAGCGATTACTGATGCCAGGCATTTTGTGAATACTCTGGGTGCAGTTGATAAGCCAAAGGGCAATGCTGAGAATTGATAATGCTCTGATCCTGCAAGAAATCTGAGGTATCTTCTGCAATTTGGTCGAATGGGGACGTGCAGGTATGCCTCCTTGAGATCTAGAGTTACCAGCCAACACTCCTTGCCCAGCATGGGAAGAAGTTGCTGTAGGGTCAGCATTTTGAATTTTGGGACAATGATGTATGCGTTTAAGACGGACAGGTCGAGAATAGGTCTCCAACTTTTCTCTTTTCTTGGCACTAGGAAGAGTCTGGAGTAGAATCCTTTGCCCTGTTCTGTTATTGGTACTCTTTCCACAGCTCTCATCTTTGTTAATTTCGCTATCTGTTGTAGAGCTTCTATTTTTTTGATTTGGAGGTAGGTTTGGCATTCCTCTTTTTTCTGGTAAGGTGTGGAAGTGGAACCGGTATCCTTGGTCTATGGTTTGCAAAATCCACTTGTCTTTTGTGATATAGTGCCAATTTTTCGAAAATAAGGCTAACTTTCCGCCTAAAGGTGCTGCTATTTGCTCCCTGGTTGGCGGTGTCAGAGCCAAGTCACTGTGATTGTCCTGTTGCAGTGGCAGTGGTTGTGTCTGTGCCTCGGTTATTGCCTTGCCACTGTCGTCCTCTGTAGGCACCTCCTCTGGATTGATTTCTGCCTCTAGAGCGTCTATTCCTGCCCCTTTGGGATTTTGTGGAGTCTGGAAAGGACCAATTTTTGGCAGGCCAGTTCCTGCTAAACCTTGGGGGTTGAACCTGTAAGAAATCTTTAACTGTTTGTACAGATTTTGCCTTTTCTTCCATTTTCTTCATTACTTGCTGGGCAGGTGTACCAAATAGACTGGCCTTATCCATAGGAGCATCTAACAGCTTTGCTTTAACATGATCCGGTAAGACCTGTTCTTTCAACCATGCGTGCCTTCTTATCACTGTGCCAGTCATGGCTGATCTAAATGAAGCCTCCAGTGCATCATAGCCACATTTTAAGGAATGGTTACTAACCTGTTGGATGTTATTCACCATTTCTAATACATATTTCTTATCTAAGGATTCATCAGAGGACAGTTTTTTAGTTAACTGATCAAGCATAAACTCTTGGTATTGGATCATATGAAACAGACAGTTTAAAGCTCTAGCTGAGAGAGTAGCAGAGGTGTAAACTTTTTCCCCATCTCTAAGGACCTGGATTCCCTTTCAGAAGGAATAGGGTTTTTGCTGTGGTCGAGGCTACTGCCTTAGGCCCCTGGGATATAGTTTACGGATCTGCAAGTGGGGCCTTGTATAGGTGGTGATGAGTGTCTGGCACCCTGTAAAATCTATCTGGTTTGGCAGGGGCTGGAGGTAAAGAATCAGGAGCAGTGCAAACATCATTAAATGCATCATCCACAACAGGCAGTACAGGAGGTATAGCCAAGGGCCTATGTTGTGGTAAGTGCAAAAAGTCCTAAGCCTTTTCTTGAATCTGAGTAATCTTGTCCCTGCCATTGGAATTGTTCTCTCATGGCATGTAAGGTTTCCCCAAAGGAAAATTCCTCTGGTGGAGAGGCAGCTGGAATGGATTCTTCAGCATCGGAGTCTTCATAAGTAGAAAAGGAGCCTCTGGCTGGTCTGTAATGTCCGAGTCATCCGCAGAATCATCAGAGGACACTGGCTCGGGGCTCAGCTCTAGGTCTCTTTTCTGGGGGTTGAGAGGCCCTGTCTGGGTGAGATTGGGATCCCCTAATTAAGGATATTAAATCTTCTGCCAGAGTAAGCATTTGTGAACTTGAAGTGGGCCTGTGTGAGGGGGGCTTAACAGGCACTGATTTAACAGATTTGGCTGCTTTAGCCCTGGCAAAGGCCTTAATAGACATGGCTGCAGGAGGCCTAGCAGCACCACGTGCTGGGGTAGAGACATCCAAAGGGATGGTGTCTGATAAATCACTGGGAACCACAGATGTAGGCAAAATTTCTGAGACAGATTCAACTAAGGTAGCAGGAGCCTCAGTAGTAGTCATGGATTCGGCTGAAGATTGGCCGGTTTTCTCGGTTTCGGCCGAAACAGAGACACTTGCGGCTTGCTTAACCGTTGTTTCGGCGAAACCGGACCGCGAGTGTCGGTCTTTTTCTTTGTGTTTTTTAACAATTTGGGTAGTCGGAGGATCCGACGGCATAATGTACGCAAATTCTGAGCCGAAAAACTGTTCAGCAAACTCCGACCGACGCCTAAGCGTTCGTCGGTTGAAGGAAGCACAGGCCGAACAGGCTGCTACGTCGTGGTCTGGGCCTAAGCAAGGCAGACAGTAAGAGTGGAAATCTTTATGAGGTATTTGTTTCCCACAAGTTAAACAGTTATTGACTTTTTCTGACATCGGCTGAGGCAAGAAAGAGTCCCCAACGGGTACTTAGCTTTTAGAAGTCTTCAAGTAGTATTCGGTAGTAGTAATCTCTGGATCTGACCGACCGGCACTTGCGAACAGCTTCTGCTTCGGGCGCCACGCGGCAAGAAAGACTGGGGAAAATGGCGTCGGCTGATGCCTTTATACCCGAGGACCAGCAGAGATGACGTCGGGTGAAGTGCGACATCAGCCGAAGCCGGACCCAGACTTTGGAATCCGGCCGACCGAAGGGCTGCCTGACGACAGGACAACCCATTTGTTATGACTGCAGATGCATCCATGAAGGACATCATGCATGCACCAAAATATATAATACCTTCATCTAGAAGCAAATACACCACATAGGTTGTATAGATTAGAGAAGTGTAGATAAGTTCCAGCAAAGATATGGGGGATGGTGGGTGGGTAACCTGGACTGCAACAGTGAATACACTCGAACATCTACATTTATGGTAAGTGTACACAACTGTACTATGTTCGTGTTTCACTACTGCAGTAATTACATTTGGGTTGAATCCCAAAGCTCTGGTTGGGAGGCTGGAGCTAAATAGCATTAGGAGCGGCTAAGAGGCCCTGTAGAATTGCAGTGGCAAAACTTGCCCTGGATATAGAGTAGAGTGGTAAATGATCGTGCTTTGTAAAGGTGTGCACTGAACTCCAGGTAGCAGCCTCTAAAATGTCTTTGGTTGGTACTTCCCTGAGGAAGGCTGCTGCTCTGGTCGAATGTGGCCTAATGCCATTAGGCACTGGCTTTCCATGTTGTGAATAGCAGAAACTAATGCAGTGGCCTATCCACTTTGAAATTATCTGCTTTGAGATGGCCTTTCCTTGTGATCCTGCAGCATATGCCACTGGTAGTTGCTCTGGCTTTCTGAAAGCTTTGGTTCTGTTCAAGTAGAAGCGTAGCTGCCTGTGTATGTCCAAAGAATGCAGAATCCTCTCCCCCTTATTCTGTGGGTTTGGATAAAAGGTAGGCAGATGAATAGTTTGGTTAAGGGCCACAGTGGACACTATCTTAGGCATAAATGTCGGGTTTGTCCTCAGAGAAACCCTGCCTGGATAAACAATGATAAAAGGTTCCACAGCCATGAGTGCTTGTAGCTCTGAGACTAGTCTTGCAGAGGTTATTGATAGGAGGAGAGCTGTTTTTCCAAGATAAAAACTTTATATCAGCTGTAGTGGCCAGCTCAAAAGGAGGCAGGGTGAGTTTTTCCAAGACATAGAGGTCCCATGCAGGTATTGGTGATCTCCTTGGGGGGCTTAAGTTTTTGGCTCCTCTGAGGTACTGCCTTAACAAAAAAGAATGTGAAAAGATTGGTGGCTCTGTATTGTAATGAGCCGAAATGGCAGAGGTATGAATTTTAATCGATGAAAAGGATAGGCTTTTGTCCAGCATCTCAGTTAAGTATTGCAAAACCTGAGGAATATTTGGTACAGCTGTGTCGAATCCTTGTGCCTGGTTCCAGGCACAGAATCTCTTCCATTTTCCAGCGTAAGATTTTCTGGTACTAGGCCTTCTGGACTCCAAAATGACATCCACCACAGCTTTAGTGAGAGATGCGTTTTGTATGACTACATTATCCGCCATGCTGCCAGATTTAAGGTCTTGAGTTGGCTGTGCAGGATTGGATTGTTTTGTTGGGACAGTAGATGAGGTATGCGAGGCAAGGTCCAAGCCGGGCAGTGAGGCAAGTTCCTTAGGATTGGGGGCCAGTATGGGGCAATCAGTATCATCTTCGGCTTCTCTTGTCTGACCTTTAGGAGTACCTTGGGGAGGAGAGGCAGTGAAGGAAAGGCATATACTACTAAGCTTTTCCAGCTGAAAGATAGGGCGTCCACTTTCCATGCTTGTCTGTGATAAGTCCTTGTGCAGAATCTTTTTAGTTGGTAGTTGTGAGGAGAGGCAAATAGATCTATATCCGGGCATCCCCATTTCCTTGCTATGCTGAAGACTTGTGGATCCAATTTCCACTCGTGGGGATCCAGGAGGTTTCTGCTTAGTTCATCTGCCAGAGTATTTATCTTTCCTGGCAGGAACTGTGCCTGCAGATGTACTTGGTAAGTCAATACTGTGTCCCACAAAGTCATGGTTAGTCTGCAAAGGGGGGTAAGAATGAGTGCCTCCCTGCTTGTTTATATACCACATGACCGTGGTGTTGTCTGTCTATCAGCAGTTGTCCCGGATGAAGTAGGTCCTTGAAGGCTGTCAGGGCATTCTGAACAGCTAGCATCTCTTTTTGACTGATATGTAGATGCATTTGGTTTGCGAACCATGTGCCTTGAATACATCTTCCTGCCATGTGGGCCCCCCCAGGCATAATCTGATGCTTCCGTTGTTAATGTCTGCCTGGCCAGGGGTAAAGTGAATGGCTGTCCCTTGTTCTGGTGACCAGCCTTTGCCCACCATCGAAACTCCTGCTGCAGGCAGGGAATGAGGGCAATTATTGTTTCCAGGCTGTGGCAATGTTGAGCCCAAACACGTTTTAGGTACCATTGAAGTTTCCTCATATGCAGTCTCGCATATGGAATTAGTAGAATGCAGGATGCCATGAAGCCCAAAGCCTGCAGAATTTTTCTTGCAGGTAACGGAGCCTTTGTTGCCAACAGTTTGAAATATGTAGACAGTTGCCTTTGTCTGGCGTGAGATAAGCCATCTGGGCAGATGTATTTAAGCTTGCACCCAGGAATATTATCTCGAGAGGGTACTAGTTTTGATTTCTTTTCATTGACTGTGTACCCTAGGCCTGTTGGAAATCACTTTACAAACGCCAGATGCTGTAGTAGAATGTCCTTGTTCTCTGCTTGAATTAGGCAGTCATCCAAGTAAGGATATATTTGTATTCCTCTGTCTGCAGAATGCAATTACTGGTGCCAGGCACTTTGTGGAGACCCTAGGCGCAGTAGATAAGACAAAGGGCAGTGCAGAGAATTGGTAGTGCATTGAGCCAGCTTTGAATCTGAGGGATCTTCTGCATGTTTGTCTGATTGGGACATGCAGGTATGCCTATTTTAGGTCTAAAGTCACAAGCCAAGCCTTCTTGCCCAGCATGGGCAGAAGCTGCTGTAGTCAACATTTTGAATTTTGGTATATCCAGATATGTGTTTAGAATAGATACGTCAGGTATTGGTCTCCAGGTCTTGTCCTTTCTTGGTACCAAGAACAGTCAAAATCCTTGTCCCTGCTCTTGCTGTGATACTTGTTGAATGGCCCTCATGTTCATGAGGGATGAGACTTGTTTTTGTGCCGCTGCCCATTGATGTTTTGGCAGGTCTGGCCAACCGTTTGTCCTTGGCAGGGTATGGAAGTGAAAATTGTAGCCTTGTGACACTGTCTAGGACCCATTTTTCCTAGGTTATGTGCCAATTTTGAGAAAAAAGTGCTAGTTTTCCCCTAAAGGTGCTGCCAGAAGATAAGCGCTTGGTGCAGGCAGGGGGAAGTCACTGGGACTGTTTCCTGTATGGCTGTGATTTGTCCTCTCCACTTTTGGAGGTAGAAGCACCCCATTGTTTAGATCTGTACAATCTTGGGGCTGGGATCTGCCCCTTCGTGGTCTGTCTGACACTGGAAAGGACCAATTCCGAAATTCGAACATGAAAATCTCAGGAGTCGTCCGACCGGCGCTTGCAAACGGCTTCTGCTTCGGGCACTGCGCTGCAAGAAAGACTGAAGAAAATGGTGTCTGCTGCATCTTTTATACCCCTGGCGCACTGACGTCAGGGAAGAGGTGACAGTAACTGACGCCGGACCTAGACTTTGGAATTCAGGCCGACTGAGGGTAGCCTGCCAGCAGGATAACCCAAGTGTAATGACTGCAACAGTGAAACACGAAGAACATGTACAGTTGTGTACACTTACTATAAATGTAGATGTTAGAGTGTATTCACTGTTGTAGTCATTACATTTAGTAATCCTGCTGGCAGGTCACCCTCAGTCGGCCTGAATTCCAAAGTCCTGGGTACGGTGTCGGCCGCTGTTGCCCCTTCCCTGACGTCAGGTTGTCAGGGGTATAAAAGATGCGGCAGACACCATTTTCTTTAGTCTTTCTTGCCCCAGATGTCAGGTGCCCCCTAAAAGGGTAGCCAAAATTTATATAGATATAAATACATGCTCCAATATAAACTTTACCTTCATCTACAAGCAAATACACCACATAAGCTGTATAAATCAGAGAAGGAAAGATAGGTTCCATCAGAAGAAAAGGGGGGATGGCGGGTGGGTAACCTGGACTGCAACAGTGAATACACTCTAACATCTACATTTATTCTAAGTGTACACAACTGTACTATGTTCTTCATGTTTCTCTGTTGCAGTCATTACATTTGGGTAGAGTCCCAAAGCTATGGATGGGAGGCTGGAGCTAAACAGCATTAGGAGCGGCTACGAGGCCCTGCAGAACTGCAGTGGCAAAGCCTGCCCTGAATTTAGAGTAGAATGGCAAATGACAGTGCTTGGTAAAGGTGTGCACTGAACTCCAAGTAGCAGCCTCTAAAATGTCCTTGGTTGGAACTCCCCTGAGAAAGGCTGCTGAAGTGGCTGCAGCTCTAGTTGCATGTGGCCTAATGTCCTTAGGCACTGGCTTGCCATGGTGTAAGTAGCAGAAACGAATGCAGTGGCCTATCCACTTTGAAATAGTCTGCTTTGAGATAGCCTTTCCTTGTGATCCTGCAGCATATGCCACTAGTAATTCTGTCTTTTGGGAAACTTTGGTTCTGTCCAAGTAGAATCTAAGCTGTCTGTGTACATCCAAAGAATGCAGAATTCTCCCCCTTGTTCTGTGGATTTGGATAAATGTTGGCAGATGAGTAGTTTGGCTAAGAGCCACACTGGACACCACCTTAGGCAAAAATGTTGGGTTTATCCTCAGAGACCTTGTCTGAATAAAAAATGATAAAGGGTTCCACAGCCATGAGTGCCTGAAGCTCTGAAACTCGTCTTGCAGAAGTTATTGCTAGGAGCAGAGCTGTTTTCCAAGATAAAAATTTTATATCAGCCATTGCTGCTGGCTCAAAAGATGGCAGGGTAAGTTTTTCCAAGACATAGTTGAGGTCTCATGCAGGCATTGGTGATGATCTTGGAGGCCTTAAGTTTTCGGCTCCTCTGAGGTACTGTTTTAGTAAGGGATGAGAAAAGATTGGTGGCTCTGTATTGTAATGAGCCGAAATGGCAGAGGCATGAATTTTAATGGATGAAAAAGATAGACCTTTGTCTAGCATCTCAGTTAAGTATTGTAAAATCTGAGGAATATTTGGCACAGCTGTATCAGTTGCATGTGCCTGGTTCCAAGCGCAAAATCTCTTCCATTTTCCAGCATAAGATTTTCTAGTACTAGGCATTCTGGCCTCCAAAATGACATCACAGCTTTACTGAGAGGTGCGTTTTGTATGACTACATTATCCGCCATGCTGCCAGGTTTAAAGTCCTGAGTTGGCTGTGCAGGATCCGACTGTTTTGCTGGGACAGTAGATTAGGTATCTGAGGCAAGGTCTAAGCTGGGCATTGAGACAAGCTCCTTAGTACTGGATACCAGTACTGGCGGGGCCGGTCTGGGGCAATTAGTATCATCCTTGGCTTCTTCTGTCTGACCTTTAGGAGTACCTTGGGGAGGAGAGGCAGAGGGGGAGAATGCGTATACAGATAGGTTTTTCCAGCTGAAAGATAGGACGTCCACTTTCCATGCTTGTCTGTGATAAATCCGTGTGCAGAATCTTTTTAGTTGGTAGTTGTGAGGGGGAGGCAAATAGATCTATGTCCGGGCATCCCCATTTCCTTATTATGCTGAAGACTTGTGGATCCAGGTGCCACTTTTGGGGATCCATGAGGTTTCTGCTTAGGTCGTATGCCAGAGTATTTTTCCTTCCTGGCAAGAATCGTGCCTGCAGGTGTACTTGGTAAGTCAATGCTGTGTCCCAAAGTCATGGCTAGTCTGCAAAGAGGGTAAGAATGAGTGCCCCCTTGCTTGTTTATATACCACATTACTGTGGTGTTGTCTGTCTTTATCAGTAGTTGTCCTGGATGTAGTAGGTCCCTGAAAGCTGTCAGGGCATTTTGAACTGATAGCATCTTTTTGATTGATATGAAGATGCATTTGGTTTGAGGTCCATGCGCCCTGAAAGCATCTTCCAGCCATGTGGGCCCCCAGGCATAATCTGATGCATCTGTTAGTGTTTGCCTGGGGGAAATGTGAATGGCTGCCCCTTGTTTTGGTGACAAGCCTGTGCCCACCATCGAAACTCCTGTTGCAGGCAGGGAATGAGAGTAATCATAGTTTCCAGGCTGTGGCAATGTTGAGTCCAAACACTTTTTAGGTACCATTGAAGTTTCCTCATATGCAGTCTTGCATATGGAATTAGCAGGATGCAGGATGCCATGAAGCCCAAAGCCTGCAGAATTTTTCTTGCAGATAACTGGGCCTTTGTTAACAGCATTTTGAAATAGGTAGTCAGTTGCCTTTGTCTGGCATGAGATAAGCCATCTGGGCAGTTGTATTTAAGCTTGCACCCAGGAATATTATCTCTTGGGAGGGTACTAGTTTTGATTTCTTTTCGTTGACTGTGTACCCTAGGCATGTTAGAAGTCTTTTCACAAACACCAGATGCTGTAGAAGAATGTCCTTGTTCTCTGCTTGAATTAGACAGTCGTCCAAGTAAGGATATATCTGTATTCCTCTGTCTGCAGAATGCAATTACTGGTGCCAGGCACTTTGTAAAGACCCAGGGCGCAGTAGATAAGCCAAAGGGCAGTGCAGAGAATTGGTAATGCATTGAGCCAGCTTTGAATCTGAGGTATCTTCTGCATATTTGTCTGATTGGGACATGCAGTATTGCCTCTTTTAGGTCTAAAGTCACAAGCCAAGCGTTCTTGCCCAGCATGGGCAGAAGCTGCTGCAAAGTCAACATCTTGAATTTTGGAATATCCAGGAATGTGTTCAAAATAGACAGATCCAGTATTGGCCTCCAGGCCTTGTCCTTTCTGGGTACCAAGAACAGTCTTGAGTAAAATCCTTGTCCCTACTCTTGAAATGGTACTAGTTGAATGGCCCCCATGTCCATGAGGGATGAGGCTTGTTTTTGTGCCTCTGCCCATTGATTTTTTGGCAGATCTGGCCAGCCATTCGTTTTTGGCAGGGTATGGAATTGGAACTTGTAGCCTTGTGACACGATATTTAAGACCCACTTGTCCTGGGTTATAATGTGCCAATTTTGAGAAAAAAAGTGCTAATTTTCCCCTTAAGGGGGGTGCCAGGAGATTAGTGCTTGGTGCAGGCAGGGGAAAGGCATTGGAACTGTTTCCTGAATGGTTGTGATTTGTCTTCTCCAACTTTGGAGGTAGAAGCCCCCCATTGTTTTGAGTGGAATGAACCTTGTGTGTCTGGGATCTGCCTCTAGGGCATCTGGGTCTGCCCCTTTGAGGTCTGTCTGCCACAGGAAAGGACCAATTCTTTGTTGGCCAGTGTCTACTAAACCTAGGTGGCTGTACTTGTAAAAAATCGTTGACCGTTTGCATAGATTTAGCTTTGTCCTCCATTTTCTACCTCTTCTGCCTTAACACCAAACAAAGTATCATGCTGTAAAAGTGCATCTAATAATTTAACTAACATGATCAGGCAGATTTTGTTCCTTTAAGCATGCCTCCTAATTACAGAACTTGTAACTGCGGCCCTGCAGGCCGCCTCTAAAGAATCAAAACCACATTGCAAAGTATGCTTTCCAACTTGTTCAGCTGCATGCAATAAATCCTGCATTTCCTTGTTTTCTGCAGAGTTTAACAACATTTTCTGTTTAAGCAATGCCATGACATGTTGCTGATATTTGAGCATATGAAACTGACAGTTTAAGGCCCTTATAGCCAAGGTAGCAGATGTGTAAACCTTTTTTCCCCATCTATACAGTGCTCTAGAATCCCTGTCAGAGGGGGTAGGGTTTTTTGCAGCGGAAGCCTTAACTCCTTTGGGACCCTGAGAAATAGTTTCTGGGTCTGCAGCAGGGTTTTTAAAAAGGAATTTGAGAGAGTCAGGAACCCTGTAATATCTGTCCGGCTTAACAGAAGCTGGAGGGTAAGGAGTCAGGGGTAAGACTATACTCCGAAAACACTTCTACAATGTCTAACACAGGAGGGATGGCTAGTGGCTTGTGTTGCGGTAGTAACAGGAAATCCCTGAGCCTCTTTTTAGATTTTGAAAAATCTTGGCTCTCCCAGTGTAAATGCTCCCTCATGGTATGCAAGGTTTCCCCAAAAGAATAGTCCTCTGGAGGAGAAGCTGAAGGTATAGATTCTTCAGCATCAGAATCCCCATAGGGGAAGAGAATATTTCTGATCAGAAGAGGAATCAGAAGAAATGGAAACCTTATCAGAAGATTCATAGTCAGTCTCTTGCCTAGGCCTCTTAACAGGAAGGGGATGGGAACCCCTGATCAAGGTAATCAAGTCTTCGGCCATTTTGAGCATCTGCTTTTTGGGCATGGAGGCCTGTCCACGTACCTCTTGAGTTTGCTTCTTTGCCGTTGAAGGTGCTTTAGTCTTTGCCTTTGTAGTCTGTTTAATGTATAGATGTTTAGGTCTGAATACACCCTCAGAAGCTGGTGCCTGCTCAGCGGATCTGGACCTATCTGAAGGAACAGCGTCTGAGGATCCAATACCTTCAGTTTCCAACGGCATAGCCAACTCCACGTGGGAGTCTGTAGCGGCCTGCGACTAACGTAGTGGGCATCAGGGGCTGCGAAAGCGCCCCACTGAGAACCAGGGACTGGCTTAGGAGAAGCATTGTCATCTGTTTTGGGCCTCAGTTGTCTATCTTTTTCTTTGCATTTTTTGTGAATTCCGGTAGTCGGATGGCTTTCAGACGACATTTCTGGATAATTAAACCTGCATCTAAAATCATACCGGCGCTTAATAGTGCGTTGGTTAAATCTAGCACAAAACAGACAACCTGAGACGTTATGGTCAGGGCCTAGGTGAGAAATACTGTAAGACCGAAAGTCCTTATGAGGTATTTGCTTCCCACAAGAAATACAATTAAGTCTGGAGCAAGAAAAAAGTTTCTCCAACAGGGTACTTAGCTTTATAGAAGACTTCGGATCTGAAACTCGAAAATCTCAGCAGTCGGCTGACCGGCACTTGCAAACTGCTTGCGCTTCAGGCACCGCATGGCAAGAAAGACTTAAAGGACAACCGCACCCTCAGACTCAAAAAAACATATTTATTTCATCACGGTTTGGTGTTTCCTACATTTTAACAGCACTCTGGGACTATTTAGAGCTTTTTAGATATTTTTATATGCAATTTCTGACTGACCACATGGGGGCTGGCATTTTGAAATAATTCAGACTGTTTACTCTGCTTCTAAGTATCCCAGAATGCATTGTCTGTCTCCAAAAAATTGCATCAGATCTGCCACGTTTTCCCTTAAGCTGCTGTCACTTCATTGACTTAACAAGCATTCACTGCTGTCTTAAAGTCCCATATTTTGGTTAAAATGTTATCCTTTCAATGCCTACTTCAAACACAAGCAGTGCTAATGCTACAGAACAGAACTGAAAAGTGCATTTTATTGCTTTTCTTTCTTAGAAATGCTAACTTGCTTTCTTTTGTGAAGGCTGAAATCTAGTTCAAGGCATCTCCCCTCCCATTTCACACCTACCTTCCCTAGCTGAGAAAGAGCTAAGGGTAATTTGACCCATTATCTGCATGTGATTGACAGCTCACAGCAGGTGACCAGAGTAATGTACTGTTTTCTTGTCAGCCTTTCCCTCCTTACAGTGGGACACTTTTTTTGTTGCACTCCTCATGTCAAATTTAGAACCAAGCTACATAGCATTGGGAATAATCACCGTTTTGCAAAGCATCAAACTCCCACTTATTTTTCCTTCCCGTTTGATTAAATAGCTAACAAATGACACACTATAAACATGAAATATTTCACAGACTTGCATGACAGCACCAACAAGCTTTAAGACATAATTTAAAAAATTACGGTATTGCATACTTCTTGTAATCTGATGTAGTGTTGTCGATTAATTGCGACAGACATGAGGGTCATGTGGGTGAGAGCGGTTGAGTGTGGGTGGGTGAGTGAGTGGTTGAGTGTAAAAACTTGCAATTAATGTATACGCATGGTTATTTCAAATTTATGCTCTTAGTTTTTGCAGCTGTTATTGTGCTTCTGCCTGTACTTTGTCACATATTGGTAGGGCAATGTAAAGCAATATAACAATACAAAAACAAAGTTTACAAAATTTAGAAATTACATCCAAAAATGACTCACCCACACTCACCTCACCACACTCACCCACACTCACCTCACCACACTCACCCACACTCACCTCACCACACTCACCCACACTCAACTCACCCTCGGACACTTCACTCGCCACACTCACTCATGTTCACCCACACTCAACTCACTAATCCACACTCACCACCACCCACACTCACCCTCACCCAACACACTTCACTCACCCACACTCACACCAACTCACTCACACACTCACTCACACACACACACACTCACACACACTCACACACACTCACACACTCACACACACTCACACACACACACACACACACACACACACACACACACACCCACACACACACACACACACACACACACACACACACACACACACACACACACACACACACACACACACACACACACACACACCACACCCACACACACACACACCCACTCACACACACACACACACACCCACTCACACACACACACACACACCACACTCACCCACACACACACACCACACTCACCCACACACACACCACACTCACCCACACACACACCACACTCACCCACACACACACCACACTCACCCACACACACACCACACTCACCCACACACACACTCACCCACACACCACACTCACCCACACACACACCACACTCACCCACACACACACCACACTCACCCACACACACACCACACTCACCCACACACACACACCACACACACACCACACTCACCCACACCACACTCACTCACTCACCCTCACAACTCACACACTCACCCTTTCACACACCTAACCACAAGTTTGTTTGGCAACACCAAGAATGACCCCAGGCCTTCGTCTGAGGAATGCATGAGTAATTATGTACTTTGGCTGTGCAGACATCATAAACAGAAACACATGCCTACACAGATCTTACACATCAAGCCGCTCCATTCGAATTGTACATGAAATGCACCCATTGAACAGTTTTCCACCTACAACATTATTAAAGTACTTTAATCCAACACTAGTGAGCCCTACTTTACACAGCCCAGTAAACCTGTCCACAGATTCAGCTTCTACAGCACAGTCCAATAAACTGTCTACTGTACATTAGTGTTAACACAGGAATTTCCAGTTCTTATCAGCATAACCACATACACAATCTTCCAGCTCAGACCTTTCATGAAAGATGTTTTATTTTTAAACTTTCATCCTTCCCACTTTAGGGGTCTTACATAAATCCCAGCAAAAAGGAGACCTATAAACTGCAATCACCCTGATCCAAATCCATCCAAACATGGCTGCAAAACTAAAGGTGTTACGGTTTTGAGGGGAGGGTTAAGCAACCATGCCCACACCACCTGGGAACAATCAAATTCTTCCTGTCTTTATAACTACACAGTTCCACAACCACAGGGGAAAAAATTGCCCAGCAAAGGCACACCCAGTACCTAATGGAATTAAGTGACAATTCAACACTAAATCATAAATCACAAAACAGACTTTATCAATTCAGTATATGAACATACCAGTATAGTGTATTTAAAGTTACATCCAACTACCAGATTGTGCTGGCACAGCTTTAGAGATAAAAGTGGTTTTGTAAAATTCAGCAGATACTGGCAGAGTGCCCTTTATCACACAAACGTGCACACACTTGCCCTTTATCACACAGATGCGCACACACTTGCCCCTTATCACACAGACACAAAGTTTGTTTGGCAACAGCTAAAATGACCCAAGGGCTTCTTCCTTCTGATAGTCTGTTAACTATAGGTTCATAGGTTGGTACTAGGCTATTGCCCCTAGGGTTTATACAAGCCTAGCCATAACAATTCCCTGGCTATTACTTCCACACTATTTTCTACCCTGGACCCCTGTCTAGCAGGGTGAGTGATGTGATCCCCGGGGTTAATTTCTTTCTCCCATCCAATCGTCAATGTTCCGTTTGAAAAGGGCCAAAGAGGCGGTCTGCTTGACATGTATGGGCAGTCTATTCCAGAGTCTAGGCAGTCTCTGAGTCAGGAACCTATCCCTCCAGCATTTGTTTATTGTGATAAGGTTTAGATCCCTGGAGCGTGTAGCTCTGAGGGATTGAGATTTCTTTAAGTGTAGCATGTCCCAGAATGGGTACACTTTTTTCCCAAAGGGGATAACTATACATTTCTTGGCACTGAGCTTGAGCCCATGGCTCTGGCACCAAGCATTTGTTTCTGTAAGGCCCTTTTCTAGAGTATCCACAACATTTGGGGATTCAATAATGGCCCTCAGTTTGCAGTCATCAGTGAACTTTGTTAGCCAGAATCCCTTAGTGTTGGCCTGTACTTCAGAGAAGTAGATGCCAAACAAAAGCGGTCCCAGGACTGACCCCTGAGGTACTCTGACTTGTCAGAAGCTGGATTTGGAGTGGGCTACTTTTACAGCATGGGTTCTGTCAGTAAGCCAGTTGGCAACCCATTGAGTTACATAGGGATTAATGCCCAGCTTAGTAAGCATTCATACACACACACACACACACACACACACACACACACACACTTGCCCCTTGCTTGCATTCACACACACACACACACACTTGCCCCTTGCTTGCATTCACACACATCACTAATCATACTGCCTATGCTGATAAAGCAATTTTCAATGTCCATAACTGAAAAATCTGGCACGGTACAATTAACACCACTAAAGCTACTGATGTGTGACAGTAAGACAATCTAGCAAACCTGAGCGAACAGTCAGTTCGTACAAGACCAGTGTTATTGCAAAATATCAATGCTAATAATACATATAAGTGGAAACAAATGGGTGCCACTGATGAAATTATATAGTATTCTCCATTCATAACGAATGCTCCTGCTACGCTGACTCAGCAGAAAGTACAGTTGTGTACCTACCATAAATGTAGATGTGCGAGTGTATTCACTGTTGCAGTCATTACTCTTGGGTTATCCTGCTGGCAGGCTACCCACAGTCGGCCTGAATTTCAAAGTCTTGGCCCGGCGTCGGTTGCTGTCACCTCTTTCCCTGACGTCAGTGCGCCAGGGGGTATAAAAGATGCAGCCAATGCCATTTACTTCAGTTTTTTCTTGCCCCAGATGTCAGGTGCCCCCAAAAGGGTAGGCTAAAAATTATGCCAATAAACATGCATGTACTGAGGTAATCATTTCCTTCATCTACAAGCAAATACATCACACAGGTTGTATAGGATAGAGAAGTACAGTTAAGACCCAGCAAAAGAAAGGGGGATGGTGGGAGGGTAACCTGGACTGCAACAGTGAATACACTCAAACATCTACATTTATGGTAGGTACACAACTGTACTATGTTCATCGTGTTTCACTGTTGCAGTCATTACTCTTGGGTTGAATCCCAAAGCTGAGGATGGGTGGCTGGGGCTAAATAGGATTAGGAGAGGCTATGAGGCCCTGCAGAACTGCAGTGGCAAAGCCTGCTCTGGATTTAGAGTAGAGAGGTAAGTGGTAGTGCTTTGTAAAGGTGTGCACCGAACTCCAAGTTCCAGCCTCTAAGATGTCTTTGGTTGGTACTCCTCTGAGGAAGGCTGCTGCTCTGGTTGAATGTAGCCTAATGTCCTTGGGCACTGATTTGCCATGTTGTGAATAGCAGAAACAAATACAATGGCCTATCCATTTTGAAATAGTCTGTTTTAAGATAGCCTTTCCTTGTGATCCTGCAGCATATGCCACTAAAAGTTGCTCAGTCTTTTGGAAAGCTTTAGTTCTGTCCAGGTAGAAGCGTAGCTGTCTGTGTATGTCCAAAGAATGCAGAAGTCTCTCACCCTTGTTCTGTGGGTTTGGATAAAAGGTAGGCAAGTGAATGGTTTGGTTAAGGGCCACACTGGACACCACCTTAGGCATAAATGTCAGGTTTGTCCTCAGAGAAACCCTGTCTGGATGGAAAATGATAAAAGGTTCCACAGCCATGAGTGCCTGTAACTCCGAGACTCATCTTGCAGAGGTTATTGCTAGGAGCAGAGCTGCTTTCCAGGATAAGAAATTGATATCAGCTGTTGAGGCTGGCTCAAAAGGAGGCAGTGTGAGTTTTCCCAAGACATAATTGAGGTCCCATGCAGGTATTGGTGCTCTCCTTAGAGGTCTTATGTTTTTGGCCCCTCTGAGGTACTGCCTTATTAAAGAATGAGAAAACATAGGTGGTTCCATATTGTAATGGGCTGAAATGGCAGAGGCATGGATCTTAATTGATGACCAGGATAAGCCTCTGTCCAGCATCTCAGTTAAGTATTGTAAAATCTGAGGAATGTTTGCAACAAATATGTCAATTCCTTGTGCCTGGTTTCCAAGCACAGAATCTCTTCCATTTTTCTGAATAAGATTTTCTGGTACTGGGCCTCCTGGCCTCCAAAATAACATCCATCACAGCTTTGGAGAGAAGAGTGTTCTGAATGGCTACATTATCCGCCATGCTGCCAGATTTAAAGGTCCTAAGTTGGCTGTGCAGGATCTGATTGTTTTGTTGGGTCAGTAAGACAGGAATTTGAGGCAATGTCCAGGCTGGACCTTGAGACAAGTTCTTTAGGATTGGGTACCAGTGCTGGCGTGGCCAGTATCATTTTTGGCTTCTCTTGTCTGACCTTTAGGAGTACCTCGGGGAGGAGAGGCAGTGGAGGAAAGGCATATACTGTTTTTACAGCTGAAGGATAAGGCATCCACTTTCCATGCTTGCTTGTGATAAGTCCTTGTGCAGAATCTCTGTAGTTGTCAGTTGTGAGGGGAGGCAAACAGATATATGTCTGGGCATCCCTATTTCCTTGTTATCATGCTGAAGACTTGTGGATCCAGTTTCCACTCGAGGGGATCCATGAGGTTTCTGCTTAGTTAGTCTGCCAGAGTATTTATCTTTCCTGGCAGGAATGGTGCTTGCAGGTGAACTTGATAAGTCAATGCTGTGTCCCACAAAGTCATGGCTTGTCTGCAGAGCGGGTAGGAATGGTGTGCCTCCCTGCTTGTTTATGTACCACATGACTGTAGTATTGTCCGTCTTTATCAGTAGTTGTCTCCTGGATGAAGTAGATCCTTGAAAGCTGTCAGGGCATTTTGAACAGCTAGCATCTCTTTTTGATTGATATGAAGATGCATCTGGCTTGCGGGCCATGTGCCCTGAATACATTTTTCTGCCATGTGGGCCCCCCAGGCATAATCTGATGCATCCGTTGTTAGTGTCTGCCTGGTTGTGGGTAAAGTGAATGGCTGTCCCTTGTTCTGGTGACAGGCCTGTTCCCCCACCATTGAAACTCCTGTTGCAGGCAGGGAATGAGGGTAATTAATGTTTCCAGGCTGTGGCAATGTTGAGTCCAAACACTTATTAGATACCACTGTAATTTCCTCATATGCAGTCTGGCATATGGAATTAGCAGGATGCCATGAAGCCCAAAGCCTGCAGAATTTGTCTTGCAGATAACTGGGTCTTTGTTGCCAACATTTTGAAGTAAGAAGTCAGTTGCCTTTGTTTGTCTGGCGTGAGATAAGCCATCTGGGCAGTTGTATTTAAGCTTGCACCCAGGAATATTATCTCTTGAGAGGGTACTAGTTTTGATTTATTTTCGTTTACTGTGTACCCTAGGCAAATTAGTAATCTTTTTACAAACATCAAATGCTTTAGTAGAATGTCCTTGTTTTCTGCTTGAGTAAGGCAGTCGTCCAAGTAAGGATACATTTGAATTCCTCTGTCTGCAAAATGCAATTACTGGTGCCAGGCATTTTGTGAAGACACTGGGCGCAGTAGATAAGCCAAAGGGCAGTGCAGAGAATTGGTAGTGCATTGAGCCAGCTATGAATCGGAGGCATCTTCTGCAAGATTTTGTCTGATTGGGACATGCACGTATGCCTCTTTTAGGTCCAAAGTTACAAGCCAAGCCTTCTTGCCCAGCATGGGCAGAAGCTGCTGCAGAGTCAAAATTTTGAATTTTGGAATGTCCAGAAATGTGTTTAGAATAGACAGGTCCAATATTGGTCTCCAGGCTTTGTCCTTTCTGGGTACCAAGAAAAGTCTTGAGTAAAATTCTTGTCCCTGCTCTTGCTGTGGCACTCGCTGAATGGCCCTCATGTCCATGAGGGATGAAACTTGCTTTTATGCCTCTGCCCATTGATTGTATGGCAGGTTTGGCATACCTTTTGCCCTTGGCAGGGTGTGAAAGTAGAACCTGTAGCCCTGAGACACTATATTCAAGACCCATTTGTCCTGGGTGATCATGTGCCAATTTTATGAAAAAAGTGCTAGTTTTCCCCCTAAAGGGGCTGCCAAAAGATAACTGGCGGAGGAAAGTCATTGGGATTGTTTCCTGTATAGCTGTGATTTGTCTTCTCTGCTTTTGGAGGTAGAAGCACCCCATTGTTTAGGCCTGTATGAGCCTTGGGGCTGGGATCTGCCTCTGGGGCATCTGTATCTGCCTCTTTGTGGCCTGTCTGACACTGGAAAGGGCCAATTCTTTGTGGGCCAGTTCCTGCTAAATCTGGGTGGTTGCACCTGTAAGAAATCCTTAACTGTCTGCATAGACTTTGCTTTGTCCTCCATTTTCTTCAACACCTCCTCTGCTTTAACACCTAAGTATCATGCTGTAACGGAGCTTCTAATAATTTTGCTTCAACGTGATCAGGCAGATTCTGTTCCTTTAACCAAGCATGCCTCCTAATGACAGAACCCGTAACAGCGGCCCTGCAAGAGGCCTCCAGAGAATCAAAACCACATTGCAAAGTATGCCTTCCCACTTGTTCAGTTACATGCAATAAATAGTACAGTTGTGTACACCTACCATAAATGTAGATGTTAGAGTGTCTTCACTGTTGCAGTCATAACTGTAGGGTGCTCCTGCCGGCAGGCAGCCCGAGGTCGGCCAGAATCCCAAAGTCTGGGTCCGGCGTCGGCTGTATAAGCTAGTATCCTGACGTCAGTACGCCTTGGTACATAGCCCTCAGCCGACGCCATCTTCTCCAGCCTTTCTTGCCCTAGATGTCAGAAGTCCCCAACAAATCAAAATGAATCCAACAAGGAAACACAAATACACCACAAATATGAGAGAAAGAGGGATAGGAGGGAGGAAACCCGACTGCAACAGTGAAGACACTCGAACATCTACATTTATGGTAGGTGTACACAACTGTACTATGTTCTTCGTGTTTCACTGTTGCAGTCATAACTGTAGGGTGGAATCCCAAAGCAGTGTAGAGGGGAGGAGGCTTTAGATAGAAGAAGGGGAGGCAAGAATACCCTGCAAGACAGCAGAGGCAAAGCCTGCCCTAGACTTAGAAAACAAGGGGAGATTGTAGTGCTTGGAAAAGTATGCACAGAACTCCAAGTGGCAGCTTCCAAGATATCCTTGGTAGGGACTCCTCTGAGGAAAGCTGTAGAAGTAGCAGCTGCTCTAGTAGAATGACTTCTAATGGTTCCTGGAAACTGTTTCCCATGATGAGTGTAACAAAATCTGATTCCATAAGCAATCCATTTGGAAATAGTTTGTTTAGAAATAGGTTTTCCAAGAGAACTGGAGGCAAAGGAAACAAACAATTGGTTAGACTTTCTGAAATCTTTAGTCTTGTCCAAGTAAAATCATAACTGTCTGTGCACATCTAATGAATGCAAAATCCTTTCCCCTTTATTTTGAGGATTTGGAAAGAAAGTAGGAAGGTGAATTGTCTGATTCAAAGCCACTTTCGAAATCACCTTAGGCATGAAAGTAGGATTGGTCCTCAAGTATACTCTGTCCTGATGGAAAATAAGATATGGTTCCACAGCCATGAGAGCTTGCAACTCTGAGACCCTTCTGGCAGAGGTCAAAGCTAATAAAAGAACAGTCTTCCGGGATAGAAACTTAATATCTGAAGATGCAGCAGGCTCAAAAGGAGGCAAAGTAAGTTTTTCTAAAACATAATTAAGATCCCAGGCAGGGACAGGAGGGGTCCTTGGAGGCCGCAAATCTTTAGCCCCTCTCAATAACTGCTTCACCAAAGGATGTGAAAAACGAGGATCAGAACTGAAATGCAGAGATAGCAGAAGCATGAATCTTAATGGAAGAAAAGGAAAGTCCTTTAGATAAAAGTTCAAAGGTAAAGCAAAATAGAGGAGAGATCAGGAACCTGAGGATCAGAGCCTCGGTCCTGCATCCAAATAGAAAACCTCTTCCATTTAGAGGCATAGGATTTCCTAGTGCTAGGCCATCTAGCTTCCAAAAGAACATCCAAGACTTGTTTGGGAAGACTAGAGGAAATCAAATTCCTTTGAAGAGCCAAGCTGCCAAGCAAAGGGTCTTGAGATTGGAATGTAGTAACTGACCCTGATGCTGGGACAGAAGTGAAGGGTTCAGTGGAAGAATCCAAGGAGGCCCCGAGAACAGGAGCTTTAAGGTTGGATACCAAAACTGTCGAGGCCAATTTGGAGCAATCAAGATGAGGAACTTGGGCTTGTCCTGCTTTATCTTCAGTAGTACCCGGCAGTAGAGGAAGAGGAGGAAGGCATATGCTGAAAGGCTTCTCCAGCTGAAGGACAGGGCATCCACTCTCCATGCTGTTTTGTGGAAGGACCTGGTGCAAAAGCGAGGCAGCTGATGATTGAGATGGGATGCAAACAGATCTATCTGGGGACATCCCCAAACTGCAGTAATCCTGTTGAACAAGTTGGTGTCTAGCATCCATTCGTGAGGATCTGAAATGTTTCTGCTCAGGCTGTCTGCTAAGAGATTCTGTTTCCTGGAATGAATTGAGCCTGGAGATGCAGATTCAAATTTAGAGCTGTGTCCCATAAACCCATAGCTAGTCTGCAAAGGGGTATGAATGAGAACCCCTGCTTGTTGATGTACCACATGACCGTGGTGTTGTCTGTAATTAGCAGAGGCCCTGGTTGTAAAAGGTTTTGAAGGCTAAAGGGCATTTTGAACTGCCAACATTTCCTTCAGATTGATGTGCCAGTGAAGATGGTCCTTTGTCCAGGTTCCCTGCTGGCAATTGTCTAGAAAGTGTGCTCCCCAAGCATAATCCGAGGCATCCGTGGTTAGGATTTGAGTAGGTTGAGGGAGACGAAAAGGTTTTCCTTCGTTTAAAGTGCATGCCCTGGACCACCAGAGGAACTCCTTCTGGAGGCAGGGGATCAGAGGAATCAGAATATCCAGATCGTGGTAATGCTGTGACCATACACTTTTCAGATACCACTGAAGCTTTCTCATGTGAAGCCTTGCGTTTGGAATCAACAGAATGCAAGAAGCCATGTAGCCCAGAGCCTGCAGGAATTTCCTTGCAGTGAGCTGAGATAGAGTTGCCAAGGTGTTGAAAGTAGAAGCCAGCTGAGTTTGTTTTTCTGGAGTGAGGTAGGCCCTTTGTAAGGTTGTATTTAAGAGGGCTCCCAAGAATACCATTTGTTGAGAAGGGATCAAGTGTGACTTTATGTTCACTGAGAATCCCAGTAGTAGGAGAAGACGTTGAACAAAGTCCAGATGTTGAAGCAGAAGATCTTTGCTGTCTGCCTGAATAAGGCAGTCGTCCAAATAGGGGTAAATCTGGATCCCCTGAAGTCTGCAGTAAGCCACTACTGGTGCCAGGCACTTGGTGAAGACTCTGGGCGCAGTAGATAAAGCAAAGGGCAGAACAGAGAATTGAAAGTGCCTCGAACCTGCCTTGAACCTGAGGAATTTCCTGCGTTCTTGTCCGATAGGGATATGCAAATAGGCTTCCTTTAAGTCCAATGTCACCATCCAGGCGTCCTGAGAGAGCATTGGAATTAGCTGTTGCAGAGTAAGCATCTTGAACTTTGGAATTTCCAAAAAGGTGTTTTAACACAGAAAGGTCCAGAATAGGTCTCCATGAGTTTTGTTTTCTGGGAACCAGAAACAGCCTTGAATAAAACCCTTTTCCCATCTCAGAGAGTGGAACAGGCTCTATGGCTCTCATGGCCAGAAGAGCATCCACTTGAGTTAAGGCCTCTGACCATTGAAGTTTTGGCAGATCTGGCCAACCGTGAGTCCTTGGCAAAGTGTGAAAGTGGAACTTGTAACCTTTTAAAATCACGTCCAATACCCATCTGTCCTGGGTAATATGAGTCCAATTTCTGTAAAAAAGAGACAGTTTTCCTCAGAGAGGGGCGTCCAGGTAAAGGGGTCCTGAAGCCCAACCGAGTGAGTAATTGAGTTTGCTTTCTTTGAGATTGGGATCTGTCTTCTCCCCTTCTAGGTGAAGAAGCAGTCCATTGTCTAGATCTGTAAGAGGTCTGGCCTTGACCACGACCTCTGGAGCGTCTATATCTTCCCCTTTGAGGCCTGTCAGACATGGGAAAAGACCAATTTTTAGAGGGCCAATTCCTGGAAAATCTAGGAGGCTGAACTTGCAAGAAATCTTTTACAGTCTGCATGGACTTTGCCTTTTCTTCCATCTTTTTAATAACTTCCTCAGCCTTAGAACCAAAAAGAACATCTTGTTGAACAGGGGCATCTAATACCTTAGCCTTAACCTGTTCAGGTAAACTTTGTTCACGAAGCCAGGCATGTCTCCTAATCACAGTACCAGAGGCAGCAGCCCTGCAGGAAGCATCCAAAGCATCAAAACCACAATGTAAGCTATGCTTGTTAACCTGTTCAGTAGCATGCAAAACATCCTGAAGTTCCTTATCCTCTGCACAAGCAGGAAGGGAAGCAAGCTTTTGCTTTAAAACAGACAAAAGAAATTGCTGATATTTAAACATATGAAACTGGCAATTTAAAGCCCTTACAGACAGGGTAGCAGAAGTATATACCTTTTTACCCCACCTGTCTAAAGCACGAGAATCCTTCTCAGAGGGAATAGGATTTTTAGAAGTAGCAACCTTAGCAGCCTTAGAGCCCTGAGAAATAGTTTCAGGATCTGCAGAAAGGTTTTTAAATAAAAATAAATGAGTGTCAGGAACCCTATAAAATCTATCAGGCTTAGAAGGAGCAGGAGGCATGGAATCAGGATTCAAATTAGCCTCAGAAAAAGCATCATCTACAATGTCCAAGACAGGAGGGATAGCTAAAGGCCTATGCTGAGGAAGAAGAAGAAATTCTCTAAGCCTCTTTTTGGAAGCAGAATATTCCTGTCCTTCCCAATGAAAATGTTCCCTCATCTCATGCAAGGTTTCCCCAAAAGAAAAATCCTCAGGCGGAGAGGCCGAGGGCAAAGAATCCTCAGCATCCGAATCCTCATAAGGGGGAAAGGAATAGTCCTGATCAGAGGAAGAAACAGAAGATACAGAAGCCTGGTCAGAGGAATCCAGAGTAACATCCTGTCGAGGCCTTTTCTCAGGAGGGGTGAGAACCCTAATCATTGTAAGCAAATCTTCAGCCATCCTCAATAATTGTTTTTGTGTCTTGGGAGTGGATTCAGAAGCAGCTTGAGCTGGAACTTTAGACTTAGTAGGAGTCTTTGTCTTTGCCTTTGAAATAGTGATGTGAGTAGGCCTGAAAACCCCCAGAAGCCGGAACCTGCACAGTGGTGCCGGACCCACCTGAAGGAGCGACGTCCAAGGTCCTGCAGCAGTTAAAATAGTGGACCTGATGGCTCCCATGGGAGTCCGTACGGGCAATCGGTTCAGAAGTGGAGGACGACAGGGGCTGCAAAAGCGCCTCACTGACGACAGCCGAACCGGACGCTGGCTCCAGCTGCAACGAGTCCTGTTTGGACCTCGGAGGCCTGTCTTTGTCTTTGCTTCTTTTGAACTCCGGTAGTGTCCGACGACATTCTATAATTGAAGCGTCTGCCAAAATAATTTCAAGCCCAATCGTACCTGCGCTTGATAGTACGAGTTGAACCTGGCACAGAACAGACAACAAGAAACGACGTGGTCAGGGCCTAAGCAAGGTAGACAGTAAGAGTGGAAATCTTTATGAGGTATTTGTTTCCCACACGCTATACAATTATTAACTTTTTCTGACATCGGAGGAACAAGAAAAAGATTCCCAACGGGTACTTAGCTTTGAGAAGAGAAGTAACAACTTCGACCGACAACAACCAAATCGCTGTTTGAAAACGCCAACCAACGCTTTACGAGCTGCTTTCCACCGCACGGCAAGAAAGACTGGAGAAGATGGCGCGCTGAGGGCTATGTACCAAGCACTGACGTCAGGATACTAGCTTATACAGCCGACGCCGGACCCAGACTTTGGGATTCTGGCCGACCTCGGGCTGCCTGCCGGCAGGAGCACCCTACAGTTATGCCTGCAACAGTGAAACACGAAGAACATCCTGCATTTCCTTGTTTTCTGCACATTCAGAATTTGTTAATATTTTCTGTTTAAGCAGTGACATTAAGTACTGCTGATATTTAAGCATATGAAATTGACAATTTAAAACCCTCTCAGCCAAGGTAGCAGAAGTGTAAACCTTTTTCCCCCCATCTGTCCAGTGCCCTTGAATCCCTATCAGAGGGGATAGGGTTTGTTGCAGTGGAAGCCTTGACCCCCTTGGGACCCTGAGAAATAGTTTCTGGGTCAGCAGCAGGGTTTTTATAAAGAAATTTATGTGAATCTGGAACCCTGTAGTATCTGTCTGGCTTAACAGGTGCAGGGGGTAAAGAGTCAGGTCGGACTCTGAAAATACATAATCTACAATGTCTAAAACAGGGGGGATAACAAGAGGCCTGTGCTGAGGTAGTAAAGGAAAGACTCTGAGACTTTTCTTAGATTCTGAGTAGTCTTGGCTCTCCCAGTGGAAGTGCTCCCTCATGGTATGCAGGGTTTCCCCAAAAGAATAATCCTCAGGAGGAGAGGCTGAAGGGATAGATTCTTCAGCAGCAGAATCCTCATAGGGAGGAAGAGAGTATTCCTGTTCAGAAGAGAGTAATAAACTATATCAGGCAGCACAAAATAGGGCTAGAAGTGCATTCAAACAGGGGCTGTGTGTAGAATTACATTTTTAATTCACTAGGAAGACTTATCTTACCAATGAAGCAAAAAATGCAGACGAAAATGCAGGCAATCCAAACTTTGCAGTAGTCCCTCAAACAAATGCACTCGACAGGATACACGTACAATGAAAAGGAGTTCCACACACCACATGGGTTTTATTAGGTTGAGTGGGCTGGGTAAGGCAGGTCTGACATCACAATGTGGGAGAAACACTGGCTCTTCTATACAGCATGCAAATCGGGCGGGGATTACATCACTTTGGGGGAGGAAACATCCAGATAGCAAGAGCAGATGGCAGATGTGACATCATAATTTCAGAGCCAGCTACAGGTTTTTCAAGTTGGTTTGCAAAGTGAAACAAAAACAGTACAGAAAGCTAAGAAGCAGAACAGGGAAAACAGTTGAGTGGGTCATTTTTTTAAAGCTGCAAGGGTGATTTTTTTTAAGCTGTATCAAAGAACAGGGACTGGAAGAGTCAGCAGGTTGGGGAATCTGCTTTAATATCCTGTTGTTTTCCTTTAAGAAAATGGTGTCGGCCGCATCTTTTATACCCCTGATGACCTGACGTCAGGGAAGGGGTGACAGCGGCTGCAGGACCCAGGACTTCGGAATTCAGGCCGACTGAGGGCAACCTGCCAGTAGGATTACCAAATGTAATGACTGCAACAGTGAAACACGAAGAACATCCACAGTGCAAGGTGTGTTTAGTTACTTGACTTGCAGAATGCATTAACTCTTGTAACTCTTTAGATTCTGCACAAGCAGGAAAGGAAGACTTTTTGTTTGAGGAGTTCCAGGGTACGTTGCGGAGATGTATACTTTTTCACCCCATCTGTCTAGTGCTCGGGAGTCCCTATCTGAGGGGGTGGGATTCTTAGAGGTTGCTTTAATTCCTTTAGGCCCTTGAGAAATTACCTCAGGGTCAGCAGTAGGATTTTTGAAAGAAATTTGTGAGAGTCAGGGACTCTAATATCAGTCTGGTTTTGTGGCTGCAGGAGGGAGGGTGCCAGGAGTCAAGCTGGATTCCAGGAAAACATCCTCCACAACATTGCAAGACTGCGGGGATGGCCAGGGGTCTGTGCTGTATAAGATTTAAGAATTCCCCAAAGTCTCTTTTTAGACTGAGGGTAGTCCTGACCTTCCCATTGGAAATGCTCCCTTAAGGTATGAAGGGTTTCCCCAATGGAAAAATCCTCTGGGGGAAGAGGCTGAAGGAATGGAATCCTCTGCATCAGAATCCTCATAAGCAGAGAGGGGTTGCAAGTCTTCATACTCAGATGTATCATTCATCGGACTCCTGTTCAAACTACAGGGGACAGATCTTTCTTTTGGAAGGGGGTAGCTTGGCTTCCCCTGATCAGCATAAGGTCCCTCTGCCATTTTAAGCATTTGAGACTGAGGCAAGGAAGCAGGTGCCTGAGATTGGGTTGTCCGTTTCTTGGGTGTGGTTCATAAACTGGGCCTAAGAAACTTGGTAGTTTTCAAAAGAACGGTAGTCGCGAAAGAAGTCTGTGCCGAGAATCGGTAGTGCGAAGGACTTCCTCTGAAGCCTTTGCCTGCTCAATGGCTCCGGAGCCATCCTAGGTAAAAACAACCACAGGATCCTTAGTCGAAGAGTTTTGCGGCATACCGGACTCTGAATGCGTCTCGGTAGTGGCCTACGAATCCACAGAAGCAGGCATCAGGGGCTGTGAAAGTGCCTCAATGAGGACCAGGGAACTGACAACTAGCTTAATGGGAGCATCGTCAGTAGGTTTGGACCTGTGCGGTCTGTCTCTATCTTTATGTTTTTTTGGAAGATCTGCTGTCGGATGGCTTACTGAAGCCATATCGGAATTAGAGGACTGTAAGTGAAAAAAATATCTAGCTGCAATAAGGGCCTGGCGAAGTACAGTTCTGGCGTTGAACAAAGCACAGATGTGACAGCGGGGGACGTTGTGGTCTGGGCCTAAGCAAGTGATGCAGTAAGAATGAAAGTCTCTGTGTGGTATTTGCTTTCCACAGGCAAGACTATTGTTAACTTTTTCTGACATCGGTTCGTGCAAGAAAAAAAGGATCCCCAACGGGGTACTTAGCTTTAGAAGACTTCAACTCAGAAGACGAAGCTCAGGTAGTAGCCGACCGGCACTCGTGTAAACTGCTTCTGTTTCAGGCTCCACAGCAAGAAAGACTGATGTAATGGCATCGGCTGCCTTACTTTATACTACTGACGACCTGATGTCAGTCCTGAAGTGACAGCAACCGACGCAGAACTACTAAGCCTCTGGTATCCCAGCCAGCCGAGGGCTACCCTGGCAGGGATAACCCAAATGTGACGACTGCAACAGTGAAACACGAAGAAAATCTTAAGTTCCCAAGCAATGGCAAACTATCAGTGTGTCAAACTGTTACATATCCCTTTTAATGAAACTGATCATAAATGAATATGACAATCTGAACTGACAAGAACCAAGCAGTGAAAATGCATACCAATACCACCTTAGAAAGCAAGGTCTCATTAGCCACAGAACTTTCTGGATATCTTCATGTTTAATGGGTTAGTCAAGATAACCCATCAAGTCTAACATAAAACTGGTGACAACATATCTACAGATGGGTCGCTTCTGTTCAAAGGCAAGCTTGACTAAGCACACTACCTCATTTAAAATGTTCTGCTATAGAGGCTTTTGAGTTATGTGAAAGATGTACCAGGAGAAACAGTGGATGTCCAAAACTTTGTACTGTAAGTAAATGAAGTACAAAGGACACAGTAACTAGCTTCTCCGGAACCATGAGAATTTAACCACCCAAGTACTCCCACTGCAGGATTACCCCCACCCCCAACAGGGACAACCATAGTGCAGCTTCTGAATTTCTCTTTAGGGAAGAAATACGCACTATTTAGACATGGCTTCTACTCCAGCTAAAAACGTGTCCATTGTGTACAAGAACAATTATGGAACTATAAACATGGAATGATCAAGATTTCAGCAACACAAGACCATCTCCTGTTATATATGTATACATAACTTTTCATGCACTGGATTTATCTAGTTTCTCTTATACGAGGGTAAAGGAAGTGAAAGAAGTATTCTCAACCAGTTCACAGACCATAAATATAACAATGAATATAAATGTCACCTGTGCCATTGAAGGCATAAACTTATGGCCAACCTTATGCATTGGCACGTTAGGCAGCTGCCCAGAGCAGCATTTGACCAGGGGTGCATTTATGATTTATTACATTTCACCAAGACATAGGAAGTTAAACTAGTTGCTGTTGTGGTACCCATTTTCAAAACAAACATGGCTGCCACACAAGTGCCATAATTTTAAGGCTTCTGTGTCAGACTCACCAACAACTTACTCAATAAATCAGGATTCAATGTTTACATCACTGGTGGAATTGAACTAAAAGCTGGCAAATTTTCAGAATGAAAAGAGAGCATGGCAAGAGCTTTACAAAACATCATGCTCAGGCATTGTGCACAGGCTCATGGATGTGGGCATGGACCCCTATGTTGTTCGCTGGACGGCTAGATGGCTCTCGGATGAGATCCATGAGTTTTGGATGGAGAAGACTACCTCCACCAGGAAAGGCTGGTCACTAGTGGAGTCCCTCAAGGCTCTGCACTTGGTCCACTACTTTTTGACATCTACTTCTCAGAAGTAAAGGTCATTGTCAATGGCCTCTAGATGATCAAAATGACTGCAAACTTGGAGTGGCCATAGAATTCCCCCAAGACACTAACATGCTACAGGAAGGACTAATACTGACAACTGACTGGTGCCAAAGCCATAACTTGAACTCAATGCCAAGAAATGCACAACAGTACCCTTTGGGAAGTCAGCCATCCTAGGAAGTCAGCTTACTGATAACACACCACTAAGAGTATAACTAGTTGTTACAGATTTGCATACATGTGTAGATAGCGACCTGGTTTTCGACCAGCATGTCTAAAGTAGTAAGAAAATCATTCTGTGTTGCTTAACTTATAAACAAGGGCATAGTATCCAAGTCCAAGGAAGTCATTTTTCCACTGTATTCACCCCATATCAGGCCCATCATAGAGTACAATACCCCCCTTTGGTATGTACTTGACTAGACATGTGCAACAACTGGAATGTCCACAGAGCTTCTTTACAAAAAGCATAGAGGGTGTAAACAGCATGTCCTATGCAGATTGCCTCAAAGCACTGTCTCAATATTCCATTTCCTACAGACTGTCGAGAGGTGTTCTATGCCTGGCATACAAGGTGTTCTTGGATTCCACTGTGGTGAACCTTTTGCACATAAGCAAAACAAAAAGTACTCAGTCTAGGGATTTAAACTTTGATGCAATATAATTAGGACATGTTGGGGGGACAGGTATGCGTCTCAATTTCCCCTTTTGTGGAAAAAGCTTCCCATCCAGGTGAAGCAGAGCTGTTCTCTAACCCTATTCAAGAGAAACATGGACTAGTAGATGGGAACTCGGAAATACATCCTGGGGTTTAGCACCCGTCTCTCTAATGGACAGAGGCTGCATGTAAATCTTGTCCTAGCTTACATACACTTCTTAAAATAACTTCTAGGGCACAAACTTGTGGGATGCATTTGGGAAGCCTGGGTAAACTTACAAAAGCCAGCACAAACTTGTGGGACACATTTGGGTTGCACAACTTGGCTTATAAAGGCCCTAGTGGTCATTAGTGTAGTATATATACCCATGAACCCAATCAGTCCCTGCAAGTCAGTCGTGCGATTGCTGACTCGCTGCTGATGATCTTCAGTGCCAATAATTATTTAAACAGCCACAATTAATTCTGTAGCTGTGTAAATGATTTAAAACTGTGCAGTGCGGATAACTGTATGTAGTAATTGTAGGAGCTAGTATACCTTTTTACTACTGTTTCTGAAGTAAAGATAGAGATCTGCTCAATAAAGTCAACTATGGGATTACACAGGGCATCAATTTATAGCTCTCAGAAAAACTAACACTTACCTTTGTGAACTCTCTCTCTCAATTTTAATTGGATTACCTGCAGGTTGTACAGCAGAACCACTCAAAAAAAAAAGGTATCCGCGTCAAAAGGGGAAAAAAAAGTGGAGGCCTTGTGTGCGTATACTGTACACTACAGTATTCTCTAGTAGATTTCAAAAAAGATTTTCAAAAAATAAATTTCAAAGGTTTTCAGTAACACTGATTTAGGCTCTTTAGTCCATCCCGTAATTCACCTTTGTCTCTTCTAACCATGTCATTTACACAAGGAATCAGTACTGTTAAGATATGAGGTCAGCACTGTGAGGTGTGACACTACAGTATGGCAAACAGCAAAACACAGATCTTCATTTAATTTATATTTACCTTTAAAAACTGCATATTTTGTTTTACATGTATTTTTCTTAAATATAGATACTCAAGCAAGTGGACATAGGTAGTCAAGCATTTGCAGGAGAATAATTACAAAAATAAAAAGATGGCAACTCGCGTCATAAATTGAGCTCTCTAGTCTTTTGACTATATGTCAGAGTACACATGATAGAAACAAGTTATCTTTGCATTTTCTTGAATATGTAAATGCACTGTACACTTTAAACAGTATATATTATATTGTATTTTCAAATGTTATGCCTAAGTAAACAGTGTTTCCTCTAGTCAGTGGTTGAAATGGATGCACTTCGAATCAGTCCACTAACTCTTGACTTTTAAAGCCTAACCATTGCAGTCCCACTAATTCACACAGCTACTTACTACTCTTTTCCACAGGGGTTGAGAGGGACAGGTCTGCGGTAAATTTGTAGTTTTTCATTCAGTAGTCTAAGTTTGCACTGAAGATGGTAACTGATGGGCTTCCTACTGAAATACCGGCACTCAAAATGCAGAGTGCAAACACGCAAAAGAAAAAAAAAAACACACACACATGGAAAAAGAATGAATCTTGAAGATTTCTGTTCTCCTTAAAACTTCTTTTTGAAGGGGGCAAGCCCCCATGCACTCTCCCATGTGAGGGGCAAGCCCAACCCCCACCCAAACTTGTATATACCAGCTCTGAGATCGCCATACCTCAGAGTAAAAGGGAATACACTCTGAGAAATGGCATCTCAAACTTAATATATGCAAGTCCATTCTTTTGGCCATTCAGTCTCTGTATTTCTGGACTTGCTCTAGCGGTCCCAACATTTCCAAAGGTTACCAACTGATGTGCTTTGGTTTACAAAAAGCAGGCGTTTGTTCCAGTGGTGAGGAATTCTTTTGGAGACATGGTTGTCATGCTAACAAATTCTATTTAAACTGCAACATAGACTTGGGTCCCTTGATCATGCATTTGTCTTACCTGTCTTTTAGATGCGTAGTAGATTAAGGAGGACTGGCTCATTTACGGCTTTGTAGGCCAAGCATAGATCAACACATAGCAGTCTTGTAGGAGACAGAGAAGAGAGAAAGCTTTTAAGATTTTAGATGCTCTGGTTTATACAAGCTCATATCCAAGACTTTCAAAATACTTTAGGTGTTTTGACAAATATATTTCCAAAGGGTTCTACACAGCATTATAGCATGGGCCTGATGCGAGATGCATACAGGGAAATTATGACTTCTTTCATCTGACAGGAGATGCCCTGGGCAATTGACTGAGCAATTCAGGCAACTTTCCTAAATATAGTGGATATGTGATGTCAATGGAGAGAGGTAGTTATCCATGATGGCACCTAGTACTCTAATGGCAGTGTAATTTTTAAGGAGCTGTTTTTGTGGTTAGTCCGTGAACCTGACAATCTTGTTTATCCACGTTAGGCTGTTTTGGAGGATCCATCTTCAAAAAAAGAGCTGATGGTGGCTCCAAACTTGCAGTCATAGATCTAAAACAGTCTCCACTGCAGAATTTTTTTTAATAAAAAGTAAATCTTATGGCTCCTACATCAAGCAGATTTAAGTTGGTTTTCCATACAGATATCAGTCTGTATATCCACTCCACATCTTCAGAAGTACAGAGTAGTGGTATTAAGTTAAAGCAGATGTCATTTTTTTTTTCATAAAATCAATTACCATCAAGTGTTTGGCAGTGCTCTGTACAGACAGACACCTTGAGTGACATTTTTCCTGTAAAAGGAATATATAAATAAACCGCTCCAGTACTTAGTAATATGACCATCCCTCCTGGCATTTCTAAATGTCAGTTCCCTGCGCTTTCTCCTATTAACCTGGTGAAAGTACAGTTGTGCACCTACCATAAATGTAGATGTTAGAGTGTATTCACTGTTGCAGTCATTACCATTTGGGCCATCCTGCTGTCAGGCTACCACAGTCGGCCTGAATTCCAAAGTCTAGGTCTGGCGTCTGTTGCATTTGCCTCTTCCCTGACGTCAGTGCGCCAGGGGTATAAAAGATGCAGCAGACACCATTTTCTTCAGTTTTTCTTGCCCCAGATGTCAGTGGTAGGCTGAAAATTATGCCAATAAGTATGCATGCACAAAAATAAACATTTCCTTCATCTACAAAAAATACACCACATAGGTTGTACAGGATAGAGAAGTACAGATAAGTCCCAGCAAAGAAAAAAGGGGGGTGGTGGGTGGGTAAACCTGGACTGCAACAGTGAATACACTCGAACATCTGCATTTATGGTAGGTACACAACTGTACTATTTTCATCGCATTTCACTGTTGCAGTCATTACACTTGGGTTCAATCCCAAAGCTGAGGTAGGGTGGCTGGGTCTAAATAGGATTAGGAGAGGCTAAAAGGTCCTGCAGAACTGCAGTGGCAAAGCCTGCTCTGGATTTAGAATAGAGAGGTAAGTGGTAGTGCTTAGTAAAAGTGTACACTGAACTCCAAGTTGCAGCCTCTAAAATGTCTTTGGTTGGTACTCCTCTGAGGAAGGCTGCTGAAGTAGCTGCTGCTCTGGTAGAGTGAGGCCTAATGCCCTTAAGCACTGATTTGCCATGTAGTGAATAGCTGAGATGAATGCAGTGGCCTATCCATTTTGAAATAGTCTGCTTTGAGATGGCCTTTCCTTGTGATCCTGCAGCATATGCTACTAAGAGCTGCTCAGTCTTTCTGAAAGCTTTAGTTCTATCCAAGAAGAAGCGTAGCTGCCTGTGTATGTCCAAAGAATGCAAGAGTCTCTCACCCTTATTCTGTGGATTTGGATAAAAGGTAAGCAAACGAATGGTTGGGTTAAGGGCCACAGTGGACATAACCTTAGGCATAAATGTGGGGTTTGTCTTCAGAGAAACCCTGTCTGGATGGAAAATGATAAAAGGTTCCACAGCCATGAGTGCCTGTAACTCTGATACTCGTCTTGCAGAGGTTATTGCTAGGAGCAGAGCCGTTTTCCAAGAGAAGAACTTTATTTCAGCTGTATTGGCTGGCTCAAAAGGCGGCAGTGTGAGTTTTTCCAAGACATAATTGAGGTCCCATGCAGGTACTGGTGCTCTCCTTGGAGGTCTTGTTTTTGGCCCCTCTAAGGTACTGCCTTGGCAGCGGATGTGAAAAAATTGGTTCCGTATTGTAATGAGCTGAAATGGCAGTGGCATGGATTTTGATTGATGAAAAGGACAGGCCTTTGTCCAGCATCTCAGTTAGATATTGTAAAATCTGAGGAATACTTGGTACAACCGTGTCAATTCCTTGTGCCTGGTTCCAAGCACAGAATCTTTTCCATTTTTCAGAATACGATTTCCTGGTATGGGCCTCCTGGCCTCCAAAATAACATCCATCACTGCTTTAGGGGAGAGGTGTGTTATGAATGGCTACATTATCCGCCATGCTGCCAGATTTAGGGTTCTGAGCTCGCTGTGCAGGATCGGATTGTTTCGTTGGGTCAGTAAATGAGGAATTAGAGGCAATGTCCAGGCTGGGCCTTGAGACAAGCTCTTTAGGATTGGGTACCAGTGCTGGCGTGGCCAGTCTGGTGCAATCAGAATCATTTTTGGCTTCTCTTGTCTGACCTTTAGGAGTACCTTGGGGAGGAGAGGCAGAGGAGGAAAAGCATATACTGTTAGGGTTTTCCAGCTGAATGACAGAGCGTCCACTTTCCATGCTTGTTTGTGATGCGTCCTTGTGCAGAATCTCTGTAGTTGGCAGTTGTGAAGGGAGGCAAATAGATCTATATCTGGGCATCCCCATTTCAACATTAATCATGCTGAAGACTTGTGGATCCAGTTTCCTCTCGTGGGGATCCGTGAGGTTTCTGATTAGTTCATCTGCCAGAGCATTTTTCTTTCCCGGCAGGAATTGTGCTTGCAGGTGTACTTGATAAGTCAATGCTGTGTCCCAAAAGGTCATGGTTTGTCTGCAGAGGGGGTAGGAATGAGTGCCTCCCGGTTTATGTACCACATGACTGTAGTATAGTCCGTCCTTATTAGTAGTTGTCCTGGATGGAGTATATCTTTGAAAAATGTCATGGCATTCTGAACAGCAAGCATCTCTTTTTGATTGATATGAAGGTGACTTTGGCTTGTGGGCCATGTGCCCTGAATACATTTACCTGTCATATGGGCCCCCCCAGGCACAACCCGAAGCATCTGTTATTGATTGCCTGGCTGTGGGTAAAGTGAATGGCTGTCCCTTGTTGTGGTGACAGGCCTGTGCCCACCATCAAAACTCCTGTTGCAGGCAAGGAATGAGGGTAATTAATGTTTCCAGGCTGTGACAATGCAGAGTCCAAACACTTTTTAGATACCATTGTAGTTTCCTCATATGCAGCCTGGCATATGGAATTAGCAGAATGTAGGATGCCATTAAGCCCAAAACCTACAGAATTTTTCTTGCAGATAACTGGGTCTTTGCTGCCAACATCTTGAAGTAAGTCAGTTGCCTTTGTTCGTCTGGTGTGAGAAGCCGTCTGGGCAGTTGTATTTAAGTTTGCACCCAGGAATATTATCTCTTGAGAGGGTACTAGGTTTTGCTTTCTTTTCATTTACTGTGTACCCTAGGCAAATAAGTAATCTTTTTACAAACGCCAGATGCCTTAGTAGAATGTCCTTGATCTCTGCTTGAATAAGGCAGTCGTCCAAGTAAGGCTATATTTGTATTCCTCTGTCTGCAAAATGCAATTACTGGTGCCAGGCATTTTGTGAAAACTCTGGGAGCAGTAGATAAGCCAAAGGGCAGTGCAGAGAATTGGTAGTGCATTGAGCCAGCTAGGAATCTGAGGTATCTTCTGCAAGATTGTCTGATTGGAATATGCAGGCATGCCTCTTTTAGGTCCAAAATTACAAGCCAAGCCTTAATGCCCAGCATGGACAGAAGCTGCTGCAGAGTCAACATTTTGAATTTTGGAACGTCCAGGAATGTATTTAGAGTAGACAGGTCCAGTATTGATTACCAGGCTTTGTCTTTTCTGGATACCAAAAGTCTTGAGTAAAATCCTTGTCCCTGCTCTTGCTGTGGTACTTGCTGAATGGCCCCCATGTCCATGAGGGATGAAACTTGTTTTTGTGCCTCTGCCCATAGATTGTTTGGCATACCTTTTGGCCTTGGCAGGGTGTGAAAGTGGAACCTGTAGCCCTGGGACACTATATTCAAGACCCATTTGTCCTGGGTGATCACGTGCCAATTTTGAGAAAAAAGTGCTATTTTCCCCCTAAGGGGGCCGCCAAAAGATAAGTGCTTGGCGCTGGCAGAGGAATGTCATTGGGACTGTTTTCTGTATGGCTGTGTTTTGTCTTCTCCGCTTTTGGAGGTAGAAGCGCCCCCACTCTTTAGGCCTGTATGAGCTCTGGGGCGTCTGTATCTGCCTCTGTGGTCTGTCTGACGCTGGAAAGGACCAATTCTTTGTAGGCCAGTTCCTGCTAAATCTGGGTGGCTGTACCTGTAAGAAATCCTTTACTGTTTGCATAGATTTCGCTTTGTCCTCCATTTCCTTCAACACCTCCTCTGCTTTAACACCAAATAAAGTATCATGCTGTAATGGAGCATTAAATAACTTTGCTTTAACATGATCAGACAGATTCTGTTCCTTTAACCAAGCATGCCTCCTAACAGAACTCGTAACTGCAGCCCTGCAAGAGGCCTCCAGAGAATCAAAACCACATTGCAATGCATGCTTTCCCACTTCAGTTGCATGCAATAAATCCTGCATTTCCTTATTTTCTGCACAATCAGAATTTGATAACATTTTCTGTTTTAGCATTGACTAAGTATTGCTGACATTTAAGCATGTGAAATTGACAATTTAAAGCCCTCACAGCTAAAGTAGCAGAAGTGTAAATCTTTTTCCCCCATCTGTCTAGTGCCCTTGAATCTCTATCAGAGGGGGATAGGGTTTTTTGCAGTAGAAGCCTTGACACCTTTGGGACCCTGAGAAATAGTTTCTGGGTCAGCTGCAGGGTTTTTATAAAGAAATGTATGTGAATCTGGAACCCTGTAGTATCTGTCTGGTTTAACAGGGGCAGGAGGTAAAGAGTCAGGAGAAAGTCCGGACTCTAAAAATACATCTACAATGTCGAACACAGGAGGAATAGCCAAAGGCCTGTGCTGAGGTAGTAAAAGGAAATCTCCAAGTTTTTCTTAGATTCTGAATAGTGCTGGCTCTCCCAGTTAAAGTGTTCCCTCATGGTATGTAGGGTTTCCCCAAAAGAATAATCCTCAGGCGGTGAGACTGAAGGGATAGATTCTTCAGCATCAGAATCCTCATAAGGAGGAAGAGTATTCCTGTTCAGAAGGGGAGTCAGAGGAAATGGAAACCGGATCTGAAGAGTCATATTTTGTCTCTTGCCTAGGCCTCTTGTCAGGAGGGGGATGGGAACCCCTGATCAAAGTAATTAGGTCTTCGGCCATTTTGAGCATCTGCTTTTTAGGCATGGTAGTTTGTCCAGGAGAATGCTGTACTTGTTTCTTTGTCTTTACAACTGCTTTAGTCTTTGCTTTGGAAGCTGTAGTAGGCTTTACATATAACTGTGTAGGTCTGAAAACACCCTCAGAAGCAGATGCCTGCTCAGCGGCTCCGGACACATCTGACGGAATAGTTTCAGAGTGCCCAATACCTTGAGTATCCAGAGGACTAGCTGGCTCCAAGTGGGAGTAGTCAGTGGCCTGTGGCTCTGAGGTAGTGGGCACCAGGGGCTGCAAAACTGCCTCACTGAGAACCAGCGACTGGCTTAGCAGAAGCCTAGTCATCGGTTTTGGACCTCTGATGCCTATCCTTTTCTTTTTCCTTGCGCTTTTTATAAACTCCGGTCTTCGGCTGTTCCGACGGAATTATATAATTGAATTTTTGGCCAAAGTAATGAAAGGCAAAATCAAACTGATGCTTAATAGTGTGTTGGTTAAATCTAGCACAAAATCGACAGCTAGCAACGTTATGATCAGGGCCTAGGCAAGGAATACAGTAAGAATGAAAATCCTTATGAGGTATTTGCTTCCCACAAAAAATACAATTGTTAACTTTTTCTGACATCGGTCTGGAGCAAGAAAGAAGTTTCCCCAACAGGGTACTTAGCTTTATTGAAGACTTCGGATCTGAAATTCGATTTCGAAAATCTCAGGAGTCGGCCGACAGGCACTTGCGAACTGCTTTTGCTTCGGGCACCGCGTGGCAAGAAAGATTGAAGAAAATGGCGTCGGCTGCATCTTTTATACCCCTGGCGCACTGACGTCAGGGAAGAAGCGACAGCAACCAACGCCGGACCTAGACTTTGGAATTCAGGCAGACTGCGAACAGCCTGCCAGCAGGATGGCCCAAGTGTAATGACTGCAACAGTGAAACACGATGAACATCTTGGGCATTCTGAGGCAGTGTAGCAACTGCCTCATGTACACAGACAACCCTCTCCTCTTACCTTTCAATACTCGAGACTTGTGAAAGATGCACTTGTTTATTCAAACTGGAAGCCGCGCACTCAAACCAAGACTGGAATAGCTTGTCAAGAGGAAAAGGTCAACACCTGCACCACACCACATGCAACACACAGCCCTCCAGACCCACCATCACAGCTCTCACATAAAAAACACAAACCACACACCCACCCTTGCGGAGGCTCTCAACAGAAATCTACCCAAACAGCAGGGAACTCCAAGGTAGAAACACACTACCACCACAACACAGCACAAATCACAAGACACACAGCTCACCTACACAGTGTGCCCCTAAACCTAAGCCCCCAGGGCAAAACAGCTTGCCCAATACACTAATCATAGATGACTCGAAAGTCAAGCACACTGATGTCCCACTAAAAACAGCATCATGCAGACACAATCACAGCCAGCTG